>NC_081521.1:1882212-2112212 GCF_030273125.1 Centropristis striata | reverse complement strand
CAAGTGAGAAGTTTTCTCATTTTGTATTCAAATGGATGGACAGAAATGCTTTTGCAGCCGCCGTCACCGCCCTCTGTTGGAATTTTCGGTAGAATGCAGCTTAAGGCACTTCGTCTAGAAGAAAATAAAGATTTAAGGCATTTCCACATTGGCGTCACTTTTCATGCGCAGGGGTTGCCAATTGATATAAAGGTCCATCCATCCATCCAACCATCCATCCATCCATCCATCCATCCATCCATCCATGCATTACGATCCAACCATCCATCATCCATCCATCCATCCATTACTATCCAACCATCCATCCATCCATCATCCATCCATCCAATCACCCATCCAACCATCCATCCATCCATCCATCCATCATCCATCCATTACTATCCAACCATCCATCCATCCATCCATCCATCCATTGCTATCCAACCATCCATCATCCATCCATCCATCCATTACTATCCAACTATCCATCCATCCATCCATCCATCCATCCATCCATCCATCATCCATCCATCCAATCACCCATCCAACCATCCATCCATCCATCCATCCATCCATCCATCCAACCAACCAACCAACCAACCAACTATCCATCCATCCATCCATCCATCCATCCATCCACCCACCCAGCCACCCACCCATCAAATCAAATCAAATCAAATCAAATCAATTTTATTTATATAGCCCAAAATCACAAATTACAGATTTGCCTCAAAGGGCTTCACAGACTGGCCATCCATCCATCCACCCATCCATCCATCCATCCATCCATCCATCCATCCATCCATCCATCCATCCATCCATCCATCTATCCATCCATCCATCAATCCATTCATCCATCCACCCATCCACCCATCCATCCATCCAACCAACCAACCATCCATTCATCTTTGATTACTTTTTTATGAAGTGATATTTATCTTCATCTACAAGTTTTTGTGGGAAAAGGCGTACACATGTTTTTTTCATGTTTATACATCTGGCCTCAGTTGATTAAGTGCACATTGAACAGTTTCCACCACAGCTCTCCTTACATCACCCAGCCGGAGCCTCCCTGTCACTGATATTTCCCCTATGGTCATAGTGACGCCTAGCGTTCAGCAGGCCAAAGATAATTTTAATTTTGAAATACCCTACCGGCCATTAAATGAAGGTGTCGGGTCAGACATGGAACAGGCTGCCATCCGGCCACTCCAAGACACAATCACTAGTTGTGTTCTGTCCTCTTGCTGACATCGTGTTGTGCCCTTAAATTGCCACACTCAACCACCAGATTATTCTACTGTCTAGATGACTGACTGAAATTACCAGTGTGGACGGGCAAAATCACAGCAACCTCCTGTGGTAATACCACCGCTGTTTAGACAGAGTGAAACATTCTCCCTCTCAGTCTTTCTGTCTCTGCTATCCAAACTTTTCGTCCTGATTACCAGATGACAGACTCTGCAAAAGGGCAGCACCATAACTACCAACAACAGTTCAGAGGGGGAACAGCAGTATTGATCGAGCCAAGACTCATCTCTCCCAGCTATCTGCTACAAAAAAATCTAA
The DNA here is from genome assembly GCF_030273125.1 of Centropristis striata. NCBI lineage: Eukaryota > Metazoa > Chordata > Actinopteri > Perciformes > Serranidae > Centropristis > Centropristis striata. The sequence continues at coordinate 2,110,664 of NC_081521.1, read as the reverse complement.
TGTCATGACATTAAAGGTTTGATGCCAGGAGGAAAAAACAGTTGCACAGAGACAGCCAAATGACCGGAGCTGATATGAGGCACACAGAGTTTTGATTGACACCGAGCCTTGGCCCCGGTGTGGAAGACTTAAGCTGTTAATACGCCTGATAAACTCCCACTCCATTAAAGCTATAGGCGGCGAGGGTCTTGTTAATTGCTGTGTTGACACATGACTGCTCTAATTTCAGTCCAAGTTACTTTCTTTTTCCTCATCAGGCGTCATTTTCCTGCCCTGCTTAGAATACTAACCACTTTCGAACTTATCCCTGCAGCAGTACACTACATATTTCATATAGGATTATGTGCAATAGAGAAAGCTTGTTATTTAAAGGTATAAACCCTTTCATGCAAAACAAAAATTAACAAACATCTCAATATCCAGGAAGAGCTGGAAAACAGCTGGGGAGAAGGAAGTCTGGAATAACTTGTTTGGCTTTACAACCTGGGGAAGAAAATGGATGGATGGATGGATGGATGGATGGATGGATGGATGGATGGTTGGGTGGATGGATGGATGGATGGATGGATGGATGATGGATGGATGGATGGATGGATGGATGGATGGATGGTTGGGTGGATGGATGGATGGATGGATGGATGGATGGATGGATGGATGATGGATGGATGGATGGATGGATGGATGGATGGATGGATGGTACATATGTACGCCTTTACCCACACAAACTTGTAGATGAAGATAAATATCACTTCATTAAAAAGTAATAAAGAATGGATGGATGGATGAATGGATGGTTGGTTGGTTGGTTGGTTGGTTGGTTGGTTGGTTGGTTGGTTGGTTGGATGGATGGATGGATGGATGGTTGGTTGGTTGGTTGGTTGGTTGGTTGGTTGGTTGGTTGGATGGATGGATGGATGGATGGATGGATGGATGGATGGATGGATGGATGGATGGATGGATGGATGGATGGATGGATGTTTCATGTGTACGCCTTTACCCACACAAACTTGTAGATGAAGATAAATATCACTTCATAAAAAATAATAAAGGATGGATGGTTGGTTGATTGGATGATGGATGGATGGATGGATGGATGGATGAATAGTAATGGATGGATGGATGGTGTGTCTGGAACTATGTTCTGATAAAAAGACCCAACAGGAAGCAGGAATGGTCTATGTTTAGATGTTTAGGTGTTCAGGTGTTTAGGTGCAATGAAGAAATGTGAGGTGTAAAAGAGCCAAGGACTGTGGAGCGATGTGTGAGATGTGTGAGACGGGATAATGGAGGTTCTGAATAGAAAAGGTGTTCCGGAGCTCAAAACGGGTGAAAGAGACCAAAGGGAAAGAAAAAGGGAAGAAATATGTGACCAGACAGTAACATACCTCTTTGAATTTATTTCTATTGGGAAAGAAAGACAGAAAGAAAGCAGTTTACACACACACACACACACACACACACACACACACACACACCGGGCATATTGTGTGTGTGATGCTGAGGAGTGTGTTGTGTGTGTGTGTGTGTGTGTGTTGTGTGTTGGGTCAGGCTGACTGAGTGCTGCAGGTGTTATTTACCAGGCCTGTATGTCCGCCACTACACCATGAAAAAAGCCCTGATGAGCTGGTTTCAAAGAGCCTTACCTGCTCTTTCAGCATCAAAAAGTGCACTTAGGAGCCTCTGTAATTTTCCATCTCTTTCCTCAGCTCAGGTTGGGTTTTATTATGATGAGCAATAGTCTCTCTCTCTCTCTCTTTCATCCTCCTCCTCTCCTCCTCCTATCTGTCCTTGCTGTTTCACATGCTGCACTGAAGCTTTGTTGCTTTAACTCTACGGAGCTATTTAGTCCATGTCTGAATCCTTTCATCCTGTATTCACCACTTAAAACATGTTTAAATGCCATGTTGGTATATTTTTTCACCTATATGACCTGATAATAATAACTGATGTTTTATTCTGACTTACTGGATCAACATTTAGAACCAAAAAGAAACAAAGAAAAACCAACATAAATGTGATCTTGTGATTGTGTGTGATCCTGTCATCAACTCTGGTTTTTATTCTAGTGGGACTCTATTTGATTTGACTCTTTTGTGTTAAGTGTAACAATTTTGGTCATTTTGTGTCTTTTTTTGTCATTTTGTGTCCTTTTGTGTCTTTTTTTTAGTCATTTTGTGTCCTTTTGTGTCTATTTTTTGTCATTTTGTGTCTTTTTTTAGTAATTTTGTATCTTTTTTTGTCATTTTGTGTCTTTTGTAGTGTCTTTTTTAGTCATTTTGTGTCTTTTTTTGGACATTTCGTGCCTTTTTTTGTCATTTTGTGTCCTTTTGTGTCTTTTTTTAGTCATTTTGTGTCTATTTGTGTCTTTTTTGGTCATTTTGTGTCTTTTTTAGTCCTTTAGTCCAACATAAAATGTGATTTTGAATCTTTTTTTTACTTTCAAAACATTATCATGCTCAATAAAGAATTTGAAATGTGTCAAATGTGACCAAAGGTGTCAAATCTACCATATAAGAGGGTTCCATCCAGTTCTATCATTTGATACTAAATCTATTTGAGCTTGTCTCCAGTTTTACTTGGTATATCATCATCAAACTGAAACTGGCCTCATGGAGTTTACAGCCAGAACTTTAGAGGTAAATTTACAGTAGGGCTCCACGCTGATTTGTTTTCTAGTCTGATGGAGGCAACAAGTCTGGATTATTTGGAGCTTTTGGACTCTCCACAGGGTTAATTATTAACAAGCCTTGACTTTAAAAAAAAAATACAATTTCACCGCTCCCAGTGCAATCACAATTTTATGCAAAAATGCAATAGTTTAAGATGTAAATGTGCAGCTATTGAAGATGTAATCATTGAAGGCGCCTCTGTAGGTGGTCAGAGATGCATGTGGGCACATTAAAAACGAGGCGTAGACGCAGTGGGCTGCCAATCAACATACGCTAAGATATGGATTTGCATAGATCTAATCAGGATCATACCTGACAAGCAATTTAAATTGGATTGTATGTTGAACTCAGGCCAGATTTTTAAAGTCAACTTTAAAGATTTTATACTATGTAGAAAAGAAACTTGGCTTCATCAATGGTTAACCCTCTAGGGTCTCTGATGGTGGCGTCCTGATCAGATCATGTGACATTTAACAACTAAACCAGGTCACATGGAGCGCTAACTAAGTACTGTTGTTATAGTTACAGTATATATTTCCTTGTTTTTATGATATAGTTTATAATATCTCCTTGTTTTTATATTTTATATTGTATTTTATTATGTCTTGAACTCTCTTATTTTGCACATTATGAGTAGTTACTAACTTTATTGTATTCATTGCCAATTTCCTGAGGGAACCTTCCCAAGGGATTAATAAAGTTCCTATCTATCTATCTATCTATCTATCTATCTATCTATCTATCTATCTATCTATCTATCTATCTATCTATCTATCTATCTATCTATCTATCTATCTATCTATCTATCTATCTATCTATCTATCTATCTGCTATCAACTTCACTCCAAAGTTCAGACTGGAAACTTTCTCCCAGTTTTTGTTTGACATTCCTAGATCATGTAAAACCAAAGATATGATAGTTTTAATGTGATAGAACAGAAATATTAGAGCGTTGCTGTAGCTCTCTGTGTCATTTCACACATAGTTTGTTTTGAAGAGTTGCAGCTAACAAGGAAAAAACGCCTATAAATTAAGAGTTATTTGTCATGTTTAATCTTCATTTAAGTAAATCAGTCAGAACAAGGACTAAAAGCAATAAACTTTCTCTCAAATTTGCAGCAAACTGTGAAAATAGCTGCAAAAATGACCTTGTGCATTAGAAGCATAGTGATAAAAAAAAAGTTAACAATGTGAGTATATGTGTAACTATGTGTGTCTTATTTTGAAGGTTTAACTTAAAAAGAGTTGTTAGAACCACCAGGTTACATTGGAAAATCACATATTTTAACATTTGAGACTCATTAGAGCCACCAAATAATAATTTCCATTGGAAAAAACACCAATTTAACAAAATAGGATAGTTAATATTTGTGTCTTCTTTGTCAGGTTTTAAATTGGTGACAACATATAAACACCTTCTAATGCACAACATGGGTCAAAATGATTGGACCACCTTTGTTTTCTTCAATTTCTTGTTCATTTTAATGAACCTAGACCCAGTAATCCTTAAAGGAAAATTATGGGGGATATACAACAGACCAAGTGGACACATAGAACACAGTAGTTTTTCTTTAAGAAAAAAATACTAAAATACTAAAAAACACACAAAAACATCCATAAAAAACACACAAAAAAGACCAAAAATACAAAAAACACATTAAAAAATGTAAAAACAAAATATATAAAAATCACAAAAAACATTAAACACAAAAAATTGCATTCAAAATGCTGAATGCACACTGCAAAATTTGAAAAACCTCAGCAAAATTTTTTTTTTTTTTTTTACAAAAAACATAAAATGAAAAAACCCACATATAAACGACACAAAAACATGCATAAAAAACACACAAAAAAGACCAAAAATACAAAAAACACATTCATAAAATGTAAAAATTACTTAAAAATCACAAAAAACATTAAACACAAAAAGAATTACAAACAACCCACACACAAACCACACAGAAAACACAAAAAATACAATAAAAAAAATAAAAAATGTGTGTCTTTTTCTGCCATTTTAAATTGGTGACAACATATAAACACCTTCTAATGCACAACATGGATCAAAAATGACCTTGTGCATTAGAAGCGTAGCGATAAAAAAGGGTTTTTATTCAAAAAGTATGAAATGAAAACAAAAAATTACAACATATGATGATCGAAAACAAGTTAATTGAGGAAAAACCTGCAATACTGAATGATGAAAATAATTTATTGCAAAGATATAGAATATAAAAACTTAGTTGGGTCACTTTTTCAGCACTGTGAGATCATTCATCCATTCATCCAATCCCAAATTCCTAATACCATAAACAAAAAAAAAATCACTTTGTTTATTCCATCTCCAACTTGTTCGGGGAGGCATGAAAATGCCAATATTTAAAGGCAGTAAACAACAACAACAACAACAGTACATTTCAGACACATTAATTGCTTAATTGCTGCGAGTATTTTATCCGCCATATTAACATAAGCAATTCCTTGGAAGGATAGTGCTAGCATAGCAGAAAATTGGCCTGGGGGGCTTATGGGAATTAGAAAGGCAGATTGCATGACGTGGTGGAGGGAGCAGTCTAAGCTAGCGGAACCGACATTTGAAGCTTTTTTCCCCCCTAATTATGATCCGTCTGTGCTGTTTTTTTTTCTTCCAGTCCGCTCTCTTTCCCTCGAAACTCTTTCAAAGCTCATTTCATTCACTTGGAAGGGATTTGTCATGTGGAAAATAAGCTTCAATGTTTGATTTTTTCATTTATTATAATTTTTTTGTGTACTGATGAAGTGACATCGTTTTCACATGACGTGACATTTTCCTTCATTTAAAATCTAATGTAGAAAGAATCATCACGGGATGTTTAATTATGTTTATTTTAATGTTTGTTAAGGTCAAAAACACCTTCTTTAACTAATAATGTGCTGGATTTGTACCTGTTAGGGTTGACGTTGTCTTAGAAACATTTATTTACCTTCTTGGCCCTCATACAGTCATGGAAAAAATGATTAGACCACCTTTTTTTCTTTAATTTCTTGTTCATTTTAATGAACCCAGACCCAGAAATCCTTAAAGGAAATTATGGGGGATATACAACAGACCAAGTGGACACAAAGAACACATTTATGATGTTTTTGTTTTTCTTAAATACTAAAAAACACAGAAAAACATACATAAAAAACACAAAAAAGACCAAAAATGCAAAAAAAAACACATTAAAACATGTTTAAAAAAATACTTAAAAATCACAAAAAACATTAAACCCAAAATATTGCATTCAAAATGCTGAATGCACACAAACCTCAGCAAAAAAACATTTATTTTTTTTACAAAAACAAAAATAATGACAAAAAACCCACATATAAACCACACAAAAACACGCATACAAAACACACAAAAAAGACCAAAAATACAAAAAACACATTAATAAAGTGTAAAAAAAAAAAAATTACTAAAAAATTACAAAAAACATTAAACACAAAAATAATTACAAAACACCCACATACAAACCACACAAAAACCACACAAAAAAATACAATAAAAAATAGTCAATTTGTGTCTTTTTCGGTTATTTTTCCATCTATTTTTGGTCATTTTGTGTATTTTTCTGTCATTTTTACATACATTTTTGGTCAATTTATGTCTTTTTCGGTTATTTTTACATCTACTTTTGGTCATTTTGTGTCTTTCATAATTTTTACATCTATTTTTGGTCAATTTGTGTCTTTTTGGTCATTTTTTACATCTATTTTTGGTCAATTTGTGTCTTTTTGGTCATTTTTTACATCTATTTTTGGTTAATTTGTGTCTTTTTCAGTTATTTCTACATCTATTTTTGGTCAATTTTGTGTTATTTCCACTTTTTGAATTGAATTACTGACATAAATCAAGTTTTCCATGATATTCTAATGTATTGAGATGCACCTGTACATATATATGTATATATATATATATATACATATATATATTTAGTCACAAGCCTTTGGGCCCCTAAAGCTTCACATTCAGCCACAATTTGCATCCTTAGCTTCATTTTCCCTGTTTTTCAAAGATTCTGCAGCTTTTTTTCCAGACATTGCCCAATCTTTGCTGTTTACTTTCTTCTATTTATTCCTCACAGTTGTTTTTCTTCCTTCATTTCCCTCCAAACATTGCCCACCCATCCGGCGTGAAACAAAGAGTAAAAACCTCCTAAACGAGATCACCCACCATGTAATCTCAGCAAACAAAACGGCGAGGCCCCGCTGCGTTAGCCAAACGCTGGCCGCTAACGGCTCCTGCTGTCCTGATGGCAGCCTGTGTGCCACTAAATGCACCACGCTGATGGCAGCCAAAGCATGGAGACGCTCCGCTTTCATTTCCATTTAGCCTGAGCTGTTTGCTGACTCCGGAGATGCTCCTATTAATGGGAAATGGGAAGTAATGAAATGCAGAAGGCAGAAATAAGACTTCTCCCCTCCCTCTCCTCCTCTATCTTTCCATACCTGCTGCTAACATGCACATTATAACAGCGGCCTGTAAAGCCGGCCCTCGTCCGCTCCTGCTCATTACAATGATAAAGGTCTGTGGGAGAAAAAGGTAAAAAAAAAAGGTAAAAAGAAGCCCTGATCTTTCATTCTGCAGGCTCGGTCCCGTCAGCACTTTCCCTGAGATATTGTTTGGGGAAATCTGCCGACATTTCCTTCACATTTCCTCCCTCGTCTAGTAGAAGTTGACCTCTGTCGCTTCATCTTCACGCTAGTCAAAGGCCACAATAAGAGCAGTTGTATTACAAGTGATTCTGACTCCAGACTTCAATCTGCTGCTGGAGCTCCGACTACACCGTCTACACTCTCTCTGCTTCCCTTTTCCTCACTCATTCATTTTTACAGTTATTTTGGTCATTTAGTGTCTTTTTTTGGTCATTATGACATCCATTTTTGGTCAATTTGTGTCTTTTTCTGTCATTTTTACATCTACTTTTGGTCAGTTTATGTCTTATTTTTGATCATTTTGACATCTATTTTTGGTCATTTTGTTTCTATTTTGATAATTTTGTGTCCTTTTTACATCATCACTTTCTGCTGTTGAGTGACTATTATTTTGTGTCTTTTTTGCTCATTTTTACATCTATTTTTGGTCAATTTGTGTCTTTTTCTGCCATTTTAAATTGGTGACAACACATTTGGTCATTTTGTTTCTATTTCGATAATTTTTTGTCCTTTTTCTGTGTCTTTTATTTATCTATTTTTGGTGAATTTGTGTCTTTTTTGGTTATTTTTACATCTATTTTTGGTCAATTTGTGTCTATTTTCGTCTCTTTTTCATCTATTTTTGGTCAATTTATGTCTTTTTTTGTCATTTTTACATCTATTTTTGATCATTTGGTTTCTATTTCGATAATTTTGTGTCCTTTTTCTGTCATTGTTACATCTATTTTTGGTCAATTTGTGTCTTTTTTGGTCATTTTTACATCTACAGTCATGGAAACATTCTTGATAATAACCAAAATCATAATCAAAACCATGTTAAAGGCTCGGTCCCGTCAGCACTTTCCCTGAGATATTGTTGGGGGAAATCTATTATAAATCTTTTCTCCCTCGTCTAGTAGAAGTTGACCTCTGTCGCTTCATCTTCACGCTAGTCAAAGGCCACAATAAGAGCAGTTGTATTACAAGTGATTCTGACTCCAGACTTCAATCTGCTGCTGGAGCTCCGACTACACCGTCTACACTCTCTCTGCTGCAGACACACTCACCTTTCCCTCTCATCACTCTGATGTTGGTGGCTATTTGGATATTCTGCAGGAACAATAAACTGCTTTAAAATGGATATTCTACAACCATAACACAAATATTTCTCTAAAAAAATGGTTCTAGCTACATTTCTGGGTATAAAATATGTACACTGGATGGATGGATGGATGGATGGATGGATGGATGGATGGATGGTTGGTTGGATGGATGGATGGATGGATGGATGGATGGATGGATGGTTGGTTGGATGGATGGATGGATGGATGGATGGATGGATGGATGGATGGATGGATGGATGGATGGATGGATGGATGGTTGGTTGGATGGATGGATGGATGGATGGATGGATGGATGGATGGTTGGATGGATGAATGGATGGTTGGTTGGATGGATGGATGGATGGATGGATGGTGGATGGATGGATGGGTGGATGGGTGGATGGATGGATGGATGAATGGATGGATGATAAATGATTTAATTCAATTTGAATAACAATGAAAAACAATATTTTTTACAGTTTTGTTTTTTGAAAAATACATTACTCCACTGAAAAATACACTGTAATATGTATTTAATGTAATATATATACAAGACACCACTGTCATTTTTGCATTTATCTTTTGTAAAAAAATATTTTTCACACTGTTAAATGTACTAAACACCATATCTACAACATAAAAAATACTGTAATATTTGATGGTAAAATCTTTAATCTATGCATTTTGATTTATAAAGTATTTTCTTGTCAATTATATGGCAAAACAGCGTTTCTTTTGATGGAAAAAATGGAATAAAATGGCAATCTTAAACATGAAATCAACAGTGCCTATATCTTTTTATTGTAATATTTTTAAAAGTTGCACCGTATTTATAATGGTAAAGTTCTGGCAACCACAGCTGGTGTTTTTTTTACCGTAAAAACAACAGTTTTTTTTTTTTTACAGTGTACATTTCAAATCTGTACGCTGGGAGCAGAGTGTGCTATCTCTGTGAGTGCTGCAGATGAGACAGTATGTGGGCAGCTTGATGGCTTTTTTAAATTGAATGTTAGCAACATTTTTGCTCTATTGTATTGTGAGATATTTTATTAAAGAACAGCCTAAGTGTAAAGCTCTCCCTAGACTGCATTAGCAGAACCAGAGGATGGCTGATAATAGGTAATTATTACCACAGGAGCCTGGGAATTTTATCTTTCCTCAAAGAGTATGTGTATTTTCACACACTAAACACTCCCAGCTGAAATTACCACCTCTATGTTTGATGCCCTGGGATAATTTTGCATCTGCACTTAACCAACTTACACACCTAGCATCTCTAATACAGGAGCCCAGTGACCTGGAAGAGCCATTTAAGACCAGTTTTAAACACTTTGGGCTGCACTTGAATCTGCAGTAGGATGATTTTATCACGATTTTATTTTACCCGTAAGCTAGAAGCTGGTGGTCCAGGAGCGAAGACCTCTGCCCAGATTCGTGTGCTTCTTGAGGTGGTAACACTTCCAGTCTTGGGAAGACGTTCAAATGTCGCTGGATTCATGAACTTAAAAGGTGCAATGTCTAATATTTGGCTAAATTTTAAGTTTAAAACATTCTAAAATTATCCATTTCCAGCAGGATGTGAAGAAATAAAGATTTTAAAGTAAATATGTCTATGTTGGCTTGTTGTGTTGGAGAGATATCTACTGAAATTAGCATGGTTGGATGGATGGATTGATGGATGGATGGATGATGGATGGATGGTTGGTTGGTTGGTTGGGTGGTTGGTTGGTTGGTTGGTTGGATGGATGGATGGATGGATGGATGGATGGATGGATGGATGGTTGGTTGGATGGATGGATGGATGGATGGATGGATGGATGATGGATGGTTGGTTGGTTGGTTGGTTGGTTGGTTGGTTGGTTGGTTGGTTGGATGGATGGATGGCTGGATGGATGGTTGGGTGGATGGATGGATGGATGGATGCCAGAGCAGCTCTAATAAACTTACAGTTTTGCATCTTGGTAGTGTAGATGGAAACGCCCATTTCTGAAACCAATGAAATATGTAAATTTTCGACTTTCAGAATATGAAAAAAAGCCCTCAAAAACCTGATTCATTTGCTGTTAGAATAATAAACGGACCAATTTCAACAGGGTCCTCGTACTGTTAGTGCCAGGTCCTAACAATGCTATAATAAAAAAATAGGGCAATATCATGTGTAAAAACCTTTTGACCTGCAATTACAGAGTAATGCAGAGTCAGCCTTTCTCTCATCTGAATGACAAACATTCTATTAACTCAATGACAGTCTGTCAAATTTAAATTAAATATATTCTCATAGTATACAGTGTGTGTGTGAGTGTGTGTGTGTGTGTGAGTGTGTGTTGGTTGGGGACGCCCTAATACATCTGTGCTTTCCCTGCCTGTCACTCTTCTTGATGAGCTGTCATGTAACCTGAGACCCAGTTAACCCTTTGATGAACAACATATAAACACTTTCTAATGCACAACATGGGTCGTAAATGACCCGCATTCATTCCCCATGTTATTTCATGCTGCTGTGTGTTTGAATATCTTTTATTTTTCTTACAACAGATCATTATATCCATTTTTCCTTCCATACTTTATGAAGAAAATTTGTTTTTGTATTATTACATCAACTTTACACATGTGGGTCAAAAATGACCTTGTGCATTAGAAGCGTAGTGATACAAAAAAAGTTTTTTTATTCAAAAAGTAAGAAATTAAAACAAAACATTAGGATGTATGATGATCAAAAACAAGTTATTTGAGAAAAAACCTGGAATACTGAATGATGAAAATAATTTATTGCAAAGATATAGAATATAAAAACTTAGTCGGGTTACTTTAGACCAGGGGTCTCAAACAAAAATAACTTGGGGGCTGCTGGGGGCTGTATCAAAATGACCACAAAAAGACACAAAATTATTTTAAAAAGACACAAAATTATTATTTTTAAAAAGACACAGAATTATTAAAAAAAGACACAAAAATACCAAAAAAAGACACAAAATGACCAAAAAAAGACACAAAATGACTTAAAAACACTAAATTACCTTAAAAAAGACACAAAATGACCAAAAAATACACAGGATTTCCAAAAAGACACAAAATTATTATAAATGACATAAAATGACCCAAAAAAGACACAAAATGACTAAAAAAGACACAAAATTACCGAAAAGACACAAAATGTCAGAAAAAATAAATAAAAAACTTAAAAAAGACACAAAATTACCAAAAAAGACACAAAATGACCAAAAAAAGACACAGAATTACCAGAAAAGACACAAAATTATTTTTAAAAAAGACACAAAATTATTAAAAAAGACACTCATTTTTTTTTAAAAGACACAAAATTACCAAAAAAGGTAATTAAAGGGACCTTCCACACACAACACGGTAAAGTGCCATTCATATAAAACTCACATTAAACTTTCATATCAAGGTGGGGGCCACAAAATATCATCACGAGGGCCACAATTGGCCCGCGGGCCGCGAGTTTGAGAGCCCTGACCTAAAGCATGAAACACTGAGCTGCTACAGTGTCACATCAGTCACATCTGCATTAACGGTGAAATAAAAGCCTCGTGTTTTGATGTCAAAGTGTAATTTGCACCGTCTGCTGAGCGTGTCACCAGCCTCGCTCGCTGCTCTGAAACGGATCATGAAGAGGAGCGGCGGCGTGTTGTCACAAGGTGTTTGTCACTTCCTGCCAGCTGTTGAGAGCATCCTGCACAGCTGGGCCGCTCCTCGCTCCAACCTCCTCTAAACAAGGAGAACAGAGCAGAAACACCTTCTCTCCAGAGGAACTTCACTCTGGGCACATTCTCCACATGCTGATTGTGAAGCTGGTGAATTAAAGCATCTGTAGCAGAGTTTCACCCCGTCACAGGTCACCTTAACGCCAAACTGAAGCTGGAAGAATTCTTTTGGAATGTCAGAATTATATTTGTTGTTATTATATTGTTTTTATTATTATTATTAGGGCCACGGAGCACTGGTCCCGTACAGCAATAGCTGTAGGGACCAGTGCTGCACTACTGTTATACTGTGGATTTCTTCTTCTTCCTCTTCCGGACGCAGTTTCGTCCCGCTACTAGTCCTACAACTTGAAGAGCTGCAGGACAAATTATATATCAAAACGTGCGGTTTGATCGGGATCGGTGTGCTATTACTTTTCTCTACAGAATACGAATTTTTCGCGATCTAAGTCACAAAAAACTGCCCAAAATGTTGCATTGAAGTGAATGGGACGGCCGAAAAAAAATGAGCGAAAAAGAACAATAATTGGAGATTTTTAAACGTCTACTTCTCCGGCATAATTTCACCTAGAGACTCCATTTAAACTTTAAACAGTAGACACAAGTCTTGTGTATCGGTGTATTAATCCACGTTTCGATAGGTCAAATAGTTTTTTATCAATCCCTGTTCAATGACCATGATCATTTTTGGAGAAATTCAGAGATTATAATGGGTGTGTATTGCACGGAATGTTCGTGTCACAGTGTGTGACATCATCGCCAGAGTGTAGAGGGAGAGAAAAAACTGTCAAAAAATAAATTTGAAAACTGCGCTCCAGGCCGCAAATTCCACTCTACAGAAATAATTTATACATAGAAACGTAGGAAAATTTGTCTTCTCCCTCACAATCCTCTGGTAAAGCTGTCAGAGTTACAGTTTGGGCGTAGGACGCACAGATGCGCCGCCAACACGCACCAACAGCCTCATTGGCTCCCATATTAAAAACGCAGGAAGATTTCTGAAAAAGGGAGATGTAACAGTTTTTATATAGAGACGGGCCTGGTGGATTTCGGACTCACAGGGAAACATCCTGAGTGTCACATGGGAAAGTCAAAAACTGTCTGTTTGTGGTGAAACTTCACATTTCCAAAGTGTTCGACGAGGTCAAAGCAGCCTGAAAACTCACTTCACGCTGCACCAGAAAGCAGCTTTTATTTTGTATTGAGACTGATTGTCAAAGTGAAAACCAATCCACTGAGTAACTCTCTGACTCTGGTTTTTTTCTCTGTAGGAAACTCGATTCCAGGTATTACCTTCATCACTAAAACTGGGATGTATCTGCCCATAATCAAGCGTTATTATGTGACTTTGTTCCAACGTTCACTGCAAAGTACAGAATAATACACCGGATCGATACACTTCTTGATTACAAATTTCTCCGGGGAACTGTGCTCAATATATATTGTTAAATTGATCGTTAACGTCACGCCACTGTTGCTTATATGCCAGAGGTGGAAAGAAAAATGAAACTCTGGAGAGATGAAGTGAGAGAGAGAGAGAGAGAGAGAGAGAGAGAGAGAGAGAGAGAGAGAGAGGAGCTTAAGGGACATAAAAAGAAAAACAGCAGAAGAAGAAGAGAGAGAGAGAGAGAGCTGTTGAGACAGAGTGTAATGGTAATCTATCTGCTACCACGGCGATGACAGGAGTGGGCGGGCGTTCAATATCATAACGGCGCAGAGGTGGAGCGGCAAATCCACCTTTTCTCCGTCAGCACCATCCATCCATCCATCCATCCAGCTATCAGTCCATCTGTCTGTCTGTAGGGAGGAAGGAGGAGGAGGAGGAGGAGTGATGTCCCGTCAGTCAGTCAGTCAGGAGAAAGAGGAGAGGAAGGATGAGGAGAACAGCTGATGGATGGATGACGACAGGAGGAGAAGAGAGGTGGAGCAGAGTGGAGGAGATAGAAGAGGAGCGGTTGTGTGTTCTGGTGCAGAAACACTGATACACAACCTCATAAACACCTGCTGCTAATATATATAACATGTAATCTATATCAGGCTTCTGATAACAGATGTTTGCATTGATTAACCCTTTGATGCACAACAACATGGGTCTAAATCAGGGCTCTCACACTCAAATTACCTGGGGCTGCTGGAGGCAGGATCAAAATGACCAAAAAAAGACACAAAATGACCAAAAAAAAGGCAAAAAATGACTAAAAAAATACACAAAACGACTAAAAAGACACAAAATTACAAAAAAAAGACTCAAAATGACAGAAAAAAACGAAACTACATAAAAGATAAACAAAATGACCAAAAAAGACACCACATTATTAAAAAAAAAAAAAAAAAAAATCTATATCAGGCTTCTGATAACAGATGTTTGCATTGGTTAACCCTCTGATACACAACAACATGGGTCTAAAGCAGGGGTCTCAAACTGGCGGCCCGCGGGCCAATTGCGGCCCTCGTGATGATATTTTGTGGCCCCCACCTTGATATGAAAGTTTAATGTGAGTTTTATATGAATGGCACTTTACTGTGTTGTGTGTGGAAGGTCCCTTTAATTACTTTTTTTTTGTGATTTTGTGTCTTTTTTAAGTAATTTAGTTTTTTGTTGTTTCTTTGATAGTTATTTTGTCTTTTATTAAAGTTATTTTGTGTCTTTCTTCGTCATTTTGTGTCCTTTTGTGTCTTTTTTTGGTTATTTTTGTGACTTTTTTGGTCATTTTGTGTCTTTTTTGGTCATTTTGTGTCTTTTTTTGGTCCTTTTGTGTCTTTTTTGGTTATTTTGTGACTTTTTTGGTCATCTTGTGTCTTTTTTGGTCATTTTGTGTCTTTTTTAGTCATTTTGTGTCTTTTTTTGGTCATTTTGTGTCTTTTGTTGTGTCTTTTTTAGTCATTTTGTGTCCTTTTGTGTTTTTTTTTAGTCATTTTGTGTCTTATCTTGGTTATTTTGTGTCTTTTCTTTGGTCATTTTGTGTCTTTTTTTAGTCGTTTTGTGTCTTTTTTGTGTCATTTTGTGTCTTTTTTTGGTTATTTTGTGTCTTTTTTGGTCATTTGCTCCATGCTGCTTTGTTTTCTAGTCTAGTTTTCTAGCACTTATTGTAAGTCGCTTTGGACAAAAGCGTCTAAATGACATGTAATGTAATGTAGTCTGGATGGAGGCAACAAATCTGGATTATTTGGAGCTTTTGGACACTCCACAGGGTTAAAGAAATGTAACGTTGCTCATCAGGATGATTTGTTCTACTAGTTTGAAGCAGCAGGTCCAATATTTAAAGCCTTTGTGAGACGGAGCAGCAGTTGAGTTGACATCTTGTTGGCCTGTCTGTGGCGGTGGAGCTGAGTGTCACTGAGGTTACCTCACAAAGTGGTTATCTTAGCTCAGCTGCAATTACAAGGCTCTCTGGAGAGGAGTCCTTATCTGGAGTGTTTTCTTCACTAGCTCGTCCAAATCCTGGCGTCTCTAACTGGCAGCACACCTGTCGGCGCTTCCCTTCAAATTTGACAGGAAAAGAATCCGACAAAGGGTGCATTCAGCTGTGAAATTTTCAACTTTTCTCAGCAATTGCAGTGTTTGAACTGTACACTTTGTGAAATGCTTTCTTTCTGCTGTGAAACCTATACGACTATCTGCCAGAACACACAGCAGGCACAGCAGATTTCAGGAGAAATCTACTTGGGGTTTTCAGACGCCTCAGGCACTAAATAGTCCATTTGTCCTTACTGACCAAAGTTTTGTCTCGGTAAAATAGAAAAAAAAGGGAGAATTGCAGGTTTGGGCTGATGCAATATGAGTTTACACTGCAAAAAACATGAAACTCACCAAGTATTTTCTTCTTATATCTAGCAATAGTATCTTAATTATATTTTTTCTTTTTGTGTCTTTTTTTGGTCATTTTGTGTCTTTTTTGTTAGTCATTTTGTGTCTTTTTTTGGGTCATTTTGTGTCTTTTTTGGGGTCATTTTGTGTCTTTTTTTAGTAATTTTGTGTCTTTTTTTGGTCATTTTGTGTCATTTTTGGTTACTTTGTGTCATTTTGTGTCTTTTTTTGGGTCATTTTGTGTCTTTTTTTAGTAATTTTGTGTCTTTTTTTGGTCATTTTGTGTCATTTTTGGTTACTTTGTGTCATTTTGTGTCTTTTTTTGGTCATTTTTGTCTTTTGTTGTGTTTTTTTAGTCATTTTGTGTCTTTTGGACATTTTGTGTCTTTTTTTGTCATTTTGTGTCTTTTTTTGGTCATTTTTGTCTTTTGTTGTCTTTTTTTAGTCATTTTGTGTCTTTTTTGTGTCTCTTTTAGTCTTTTTGTGTCTGTTTTGGCCATTTTGTGTCTTTTTTAGTCTTTTTGTGTCTGTTTTGGCCATTTTGTGTCTTTTTTTAGTCATTTTGTTTCTTTTTTAATCATTTTGTGTCTTTTTCGTCATTTTGTGTCTTTTTCTTTTTTAGTCCAACAAAAAATATGATTTTGAATTATTTTTTTTTACTTTCAAAACACTATCATGCTCAATAAAGCATTTCAAATGTGAAAAAATGTGTCAAATATAACATGTAAGAGGAGGTTTCAATAGATTTTAGGAGAAATCTACTTGGGGTTTTCAGACGCCTCAGGCACTAAATAGTCCATTTGTCCTGACTGACCAAAGTTTTGTCTCGGTAAAATAGAAAAAAAGGGAAAATTGCAGGTTTGGGCTGATGCAAAATGAGTTTACACTGCAAAAAACATGAGGCTTACCAAGTATTTTCTTCTTATATCTAGCAATAGTATCTTAATTATATTGTTTTGAGTATAATTTTTCTTTATCAAAATGACCAAAAAAAGCCACCAAATAATTTAAAAAAAGACAAAATAATCAAAAAAAGGCAAAAACATGACAAAATAACCAAAAAAACCAAAAAAATGACAAAAAAAGACAAAATGACAAAAAACACACAAAATGACCCAAAAAAGACACAAAATGACTAAAAAAAAAAGACAAAATGACCAAAGAAAGACACAAAATGACAAAAAAAAGACAAAATGACCAAAAAAAGACACAAAATGACCAAAAAAAAGACACAAAATATTAAATCATATTTTATGTTGGACTGAAGGACTAAAAAAGACACAAAGTGACCAAAAAAAGACACAACAAAAGACATAAAATAACAAAAAAACACAAAAAATGACCCAAAAAAGACACAATATGACAAAAAAACACACAAAATGACAAAAAACACACAAAATGACAACAACAAAAGACACAAATGTGTTGCTTTTTACTGCATAACATAAACATAATATTGTTTTTAGACCCATCTTGTGCATCAAAGGGTTAAAGTCTCCGTCACTGTTTATGTGTCACATCTGCACTTCACTCTATCTGTAGCTTTGTGTGTGTGTGTGTGTGTGTGTGTGTGTGTGTTTTATGAGTGTGTCTTTTTGGTGTTTGTGTGTGTTTCCTCCCACATTCCTCTCTGAGCGCCTCATGAAGTAACTCCTCTCCGTCCCGACCGGCCTCGTATCCAACAGCGTTCAGCATTCTGCCGTTAATGCACTGACATGCCGGGAACTCTGGGTAAACGGAGTCCCGCTGCTGTGGCCAGATCACAACACAACAAACACAACAACACAACAAACACAACACAACAAACACAACAAACACAACAAACACAACAAAGCAGCAGAGAGCCGATCACAACACTAATGGAGCGTTCACTCTATTCCTATTTACATTAGGGACGCTTTAATTTCTTTATTTCTAAATAATTGTGTCTCTGAGGGTGTGTGTGTGTGTGTGTGTGTGTGTGTGTGTGTGTGTGTGTTAGCCTAGCGTAGCGGCTTTGTTTGTTCTCTGGTGAGTCCAATCACAGCAGAGTTGTGTACACAACACACAACAGTCATTACGACAGAATCCAAGGCTCCGCTGTGAGGACATGAGGAGTCAAGCAGCTCTTATAGAGACTCTGCTCCCTGCAGGACACACACACACACACACACACGCACGATGGATGTAGACACGACAACCAAACACTGAACAAGACATTTTTAAATGAACAAAACGTTCAAATAAACTGTCATTAAGTCAAAATACAGTGAAAGGGTCAAAGTTATGAGACCAAACCGCTAAAAACCTCCTTTTTTTATACGTATATAATGTTATATGTTATATAATGTTGGTTCTTACCAAGATAAAAAATACTTTTTGTGTCTTTTTTGTGTGTTTTTTATGTCTTTTTTGGTCATTTTACGTCTTTTGTTTATTTTTTGTGTCTTTTTGGTCTTTTTTTGTGTGTTTTTTATGTCTTTTCTGATCATTTTGTGTCTTTTTTGGTCCTTTAGTGTCTCTGCTCCCTGCAGGACAGAGCTGGCACACACACACACACACACACACACACACACACACACACACACACACACACACACACACACACACACACACACACGATGGATGTAGACACGACAACCAAACACTGAACAAGACATTTTTAAATGTAGAAAATGTTCAAATAAACATCATTAAGTGAAAATACAGTGAAAGGATCAAAGTTATGAGACCAAACCGCTAAAAACCTCCTTTTTTTATATCTATATAACATTATATATAACTTTATTGACACGTTGCCATGGATACGCATTGTTCTGCTTCTCTCCTGACGACGGCTCGCCTTGTTGAACACTTAAAATAAGAAATGAACTCTTAAAACCAGATAAATTAAAGCTGCCAGCAGTGATGAACTGGCCCGAGCAGAGTGACCTGATGATTATTTGGTTCTTACCAAGATAAAAAAAAACTTTTTGTGTCTTTTTTTGTGTTTTTTATGTCTTTTTTTGTCATTTTACGTCTTTTGTTTATTTTTGTGTCTTTTTTGTCTTTTTGTTTCTTTTTTGAGTCTTTTATGTCTTTTTGCCTTTTTTGTGCATTTTTTATGTCTTTTTTTGGTCATTTTGTGTCTTTTTACATCTTCTTTTGGTCAGAAAATGACCAAAAAAGACAAAAAATGTACAAAAGAGATAAAAAAAAAACTTTTTGTGTCTTTTTTTTGTTGTGTTTTTTATGTCTTTTTTTGTCATTTAACGTCTTTTTGTTTCTTTTTTTGAGTCTTTTATGTCTTCTTTGGTCATTTTGTGTCTTTTTACATCTTCTTTTGGTCACAAAATGACCAAAAAATTTACAAAAGAGATCAAATTTGTACCTTTGTACTGTAAATAACCTGACGATTATTTGTTTCTTACCAAGATAAAAAAAAAAAAAAATTAGATTTAGAAGTGTCAGATAATTTATCTTGTTTTAAGAGTTAATTTCTTATTTTCAGTGTTCAACATACTTATTTCTAGATTTAATAATCTTAATTTAAGAAATTAATAATTATCTGTCCATGCAGCAAGATCATTTCCCTCAGATTTACTGTTTGATCTGGTTTTTAGACTAAACACCTTTTTTGCAGTATAACCTTGCTGGTAATATGGATTTATAGTGTGTGTGTGTGTGTGTGTGTGTGTGTGTGTGTGTAGTTAGTATTAGGACCAGTCAGTTCACTCCTGTGAACTCCAGAGATGAAAGCAGAGTTGTTGTTGTTGTTGTTGTTTTCCTGATAGAGGTTTGTTGTGTTTTTCCTTCTATCCCTCTGTCATCACACAACTTCCATAATCTCCTTATGGAAATTCATAATCATAAACCAGCACAACACGGGTCGGCAGCTGCTGCAACGTTCGTCGGCGCGTCGCACGATGAAACGAAGATGTAAATAAATAATTTTTAGTGTCACCTCGGCGGAGAGAAAGCTGCAGCAGCTCTGGGGATTGTGACACATCCCACGTGGCTTTACTGGTTCCACTTGTCAGCTAAAAAAGAAAAAAAAATCTAATCCAGCCGCTTGCTTTTCACCTTAGAGCTTAGGTACGCCGCGCCGCTGTTTCAGGATGATTTTGTCTGGAGTGGACTTAGCATACATCAGCCTCATTTTACGCTTTTTATCTTTCCTCCCTCTTCCTTGTCACCCTTTCTTTGATTCACTTGACTTTGTTTTTTTGCACCTTGTTGACAGATTCCCTTCTTTTGTTTGTTGTTTAAACCAAGTGAGGATTTACCCCTGCACTGACACAGCTTTTGGCCTTGAAGCTGAACTGTTTGACTCCAGGCAAACAGCTTTTTTTTTTTCTTCTTCTTTTCCTCCCTGCACCCGGTGTAATCCTCACAGATAAAGCAACCTCTTCGAACACAGCGGAGTGTAGCAGTTGCTTAGGCAACAGACTATCCCATCTAATCCAACCTGTTCCCATCTCCCCAAAGTCTGAATACCTGTCGAATTGAAAGGCTTCCTAAGCTTACTGCTTGTTAGCCTTGAGACTTGTGAATAACATTTTTTCAACTACGATTTCAATAACACCGTGTCAGTTTATTCATGGACATAAAAGCTGGTCTGAGTGCAGCACTGTGGCCAGAAGATTGCACTTAGTTTAATTTTTAAGGCTCCAAATAACTCAAGAGGCAACAATTTCATCACATTTACTTGTTACAATTGGTACGTTTCTATCCACTGTTTTAATGCACATTTTTGAATTTGCACATTTGCACATTTTGCCGTTTGTGGAACTGCAATAGAATCAGATTGAGCAAATAAATGGTAATGTACACTGCCTATGAAAAGTATTCATCTTCCTTTTGTTGCTTTTACACATGAAATCATGGTCAATATAATTTGGCCTTTTTAAAAAGAATTTGCATAAAAACCCTCTTTAATATCAAAGCGGAAACAGAGTTTTACAAAATAGCAGCAATTTATTAAAATGTATATAAGGTAAATTAAATGATTGCATTGCAAGAGTTCCAGCTAGTTGAGATTAAAAGTGGCAAATTTGCAAGAAAAAAGTGGCAAATCTACGAGAAAAAAGTGGCAAATCTATGAGAAAAAAGTGGCAAATCTATGAGAAAAAAGTGGCAAATTTATGAGAAAAAAGTGGCAAATTTATTTGAAAAAAAAGTTGCAGATTTACGCGATTTAAAGTGGTAAATTAGAAGAAGAAAAAAAGTCACATATTCATGACATTTAAAATGGCAAATTTGCAAGAAAAAAGTGGCGAATCTATGAGAAAAAAAGTTGCAGATTTACGAAATTTAAAGTGGCAAATTTGCAAGAAAAGAAAACGTTTTCAACTACGATTTCAATAACACCGTGTCAGCTTATTCATGGACATCAAAGCTGGTCTGAGTGCAGGACTGTGGGCCAGAAGATTGCACTTAGTTTAATTTTTAAGGCACCAAATAACTCAAGAGGCAACAATTTCATCACATTTACTTGTTACAATTGGTACGTTTCTATCCACTGTTTTAATGCACGTTTTTTAAATTTGCACATTAAAAAAACCTGAGTGGAAACGGAGTAATTTGTATGTCAAATTATTAAAATGTATATAAGGTAAATTAAATGATTGCATTGCAAGTATTCATCCCCTTTAAAGTAACTGACCCAATTCAACAGAGTTCCAGCTAGTTGAGATTAAAAGTGACAAATTTGCGGGAAAAAAGTTGCAGATTTAAGAGATTAAAAGTGGCATATTTGCAAGAAAAAAGTGGCAAATTTACGTGAAAAAAAGTCGCAGATTTACGAGATTTAAAGTGGCAAATCTGCAAGAAAAAAGTGGCAAATCTCCAAGAAAAAAAGTCCCAGATTTATGACATTTTAGTGGCAAATTTGCATGAAAAAGGTGGCAAATCTACAAGAAAAGAACAAGTTGTGCTGAGAACAAGAAAAATTCTCTGGTGAAAGTTAAAAACTGGGACATTTTTTTAGGACACCCAGGTTCTAACTAGGACGATCCCAAACAAACCAGGACGCCTGGCCACCTCAGCTTTTATTCCCACCTGTTGGTTTGGCATGCTCTTGACTTTGCTTCAATTGGGGTTTTTGTGTTTTCATTTGAATAGAGATTTCTGAAAAGCACTGCTTCTGTGTACAGAATTTGGTTTTATTTAGAGTGAAGGAGGACGATGTGGACTTGGCAGCAGTTTGAATGTTTATTTTGAAATTGCAAACGATCCATTCAAGAGGCAACCATTTCATGCCATCAATAGAAAAATGCATGTGTGTGCATGGTGTGTCCAGCAGTTAAGAATTAACTGTAATGAAAATGGAGTTGACCCCAGATTAGCCCCGCAGATCAGCTGATTATTTGTCTTTGTGTGTGTGTGTGTGTGTGTGTGTGTGTGTGTGTGTGTTTGTGTGTGTGTGTGTGTGTCCTCAGAAAAAGAAACATTCTTCACTTCAGCTCTCCTAGTTCCCACCTCAGAAAGAAATGATGGGGGAGAGATGATCTGGCCAAGCGTTTTATAATCTTCCCTGGGGTGCCGGGAGCAGCAAAGTATTGGGGACATAGTATTTAAAGTGGTAAATTCGCACAAAAAAAGTCACATATTTATGATATTTAAAGTGGCAAATTTGCAAGAAAAAAGTTGCAAATCTACGAGAAAAAAGTCGCAGATTTATGAGATTTAAAGTGGTAAACTTGCAAAGAAAACGTGGCAAATCTACGAGAAATAGTCACAGATTTACGAGATTTAAAGTGGCAAATATGCAAGAAAAAAGTGGCAAATCTACGAGAAAAAAAGTTGCAGATTTATGTGATTTAAAGTGGCAAATTTGCATTAAAAACGTGGCAAATCTACAAGAAAAAAAGTTGCAGATTTATGAGATTTAAAGTGGCAAATTTGCAAGAAAAAAGTGGCAAATCTACGATAAATAAGTTGCAGATTTATGAGATTTAAAGTGGCAAATTTGCAAAAAAAAGTGGCAAATCTACATGAGAAAAGTCGCAGATTTATGAGATTTAAAGTGGCAAATTTGCAAAAAAAAAAGTGTCAAATCTACGAGAAAAAAAGTTGCAGATTTACGAGATTTAAAGTGTCAAATCTGCAAGAAAAAAGTGGCAAATCTACGAGAAAAAAAGTTGCAGATTCATGAGATTTAAAGTGGCAAATCTGCAAGAAAAAAGTGGCGAATCTATGAGAAAAAAGTTGCAGATTTACGAGATTTAAAGTGGCAAATTTGCAAGAAAAAAGTGGCGAACCTATGAGAAAAAAGTTGCAGATTTACGAGATTTAAAGTGGCAAATTTGAAAAAAAAGTGGCAAATCTACATGAGAAAAGTCGCAGATTTATGAGATTTAAAGTGGCAAATTTGAAAAAAAAAGTGGCAAATCTACATGAGAAAAGCCGCAGATTTACGAGATTTAAAGTGGCAAATTTGCAAGAAAAAAGTGGCAAATCTTGTGAAAAAAGTCGCAGATTTATGAGATTTAAAGTGGCAAATTTGCAATAAAAACGTGGCAAATCAACAAGAAAAAACGTTGCAGATTTATGAGATTTAAAGTGGCAAATTTGCATGAAAAAAGTGGCAAATCTACTAGAAATAAATTGCAGATTTATGAGATTTAAAGTGGCAAATTTGCATGAAAAAAGTGGCAAATCTACAAGAAATAACTTGCAGATTTATGAGATTTAAAGTGGCAAATTTGCATGAAAAAAGTGGCAAATCTACAATAAATAAATTGCAGATTTATGAGATTTAAGTGGCAAATTTGTACAGAAAAGTTGCAGATTTATAAAATTTAAAGTGGCAAATTTGCACAAAAAAGTTGCAAATTTATGAGATTTAAAGTGGCAAATTTGAAAAAAAAAGTGGCAAATCTACATGAGAAAAGCCGCAGATTTACGAGATTTAAAGTGGCAAATTTGCAAGAAAAAAGTGGCAAATCTTGTGAAAAAAGTCGCAGATTTATGAGATTTAAAGTGGCAAATTTGCAATAAAAACAAGGCAAATCAACAAGAAAAAACGTTGCAGATTTATGAGATTTAAAGTGGCAAATTTGCATGAAAAAAGTGGCAAATCTACGAGAAATAAATTGCAGATTTATGAGATTTAAAGTGGCAAATTTGCATGAAAAAAGTGGCAAATCTACAAGAAATAACTTGCAGATTTATGAGATTTAAAGTGGCAAATTTGCATGAAAAAAGTGGCAAATCTACGAGAAAAAAGTAGCAAATTTACGAGATTTAAAGTGGCAAATTTGCAAGAAAAAAGTTGCAAATCTACGAGAAAAAAGTCGCAGATTTATGAGATTTAAAGTGGCAAATTTGCAAGAAAAAAGTGGCAAATCTACGAGAAAAAGTCGCAGATTTACGAGAAAAAAGTCGCAGATTTATGAGATTTAAAGTGTCAAATTTGCAAGAAAAAAGTGGCAAATCTACGAGAAAAAAGTTGCAGATTTATGAGATTTAAAGTGGCAAATTTGCATTAAAAACGTGGCAAATCTACGAGAAATAAGTCGCAGATTTACGAGATTTAAAGTGGCAAATTTGCAAGAAAAAAGTGGCAAATCTACAAGAAAAAAAGTTGCAGATTTATGAGATTTAAAGTGGCAAATTTGCATTAAAAACGTGGCAAATCTACGAGAAATAAGTTGCAGATTTATGAGATTTAAAGTGGCAAATTTGCAAGAAAAAAGTGGCAAATCTACAAGAAAAAAAGTTGCAGATTTATGAGATTTAAAGTGGCAAACTTGCAAGAAAAAAGTGGCAAATCTACGAGAAAAAAGTCGCAGATTTATGAGATTTAAAGTGGCAAATTTGAAAAAAAAAAAAGTGGCAAATCTACATGAGAAAAGTCGCAGATTTATGAGATTTAAAGTGGCAAATTTGCATGAAATAAGTCGCAGATTTATGAGATTTAAAGTGGCAAATTTGCATTAAAAACGTGGCAAATCTACAAGAAAAAAAGTTGCAGATTTATGAGATTTAAAGTGGCAAATTTTGACTGTAGAATTGACTGTAATGAAAATGGAGCTGACCCCAGATTAGCCCCACCGATCAGCTGATTATTTGTCTTTGTGCCACCCCCCCTCAGAAAAACAAACATTCTTCACTTCAGCTCTTCTAGTTCCCACCTCAGAAAGAAATGATGGGGGAGAGATGATCTGGCCAAGCGTTTTATAATCTTCCCCGGGGTGCCGGGAGCAGCAAAGTGTTGGGGACATAGTATTGATTTATATAAAACTCAATGTTCCCTCCGCTGCCCAGATCTGAGTGTGTCTGGACCGTGAGAGCGATAAGGGATTGGACTAATGTGAGTGCAGAGCAAAAGGGCCTTGATGCCAAATGGATAAGCTCAGAGTTTTAACAACCTGAAAGTTTGCACTCTCTCTCTGCTGTATTTTATGTGTTTTTTTTTCCTCTTCATTGTGTCGTTGTTACAGTGCTGGGTCTTGATGAATTGGAGCATTAAGGATTATGTTCTCCGAGAGATGCCCCTGGTGATTTGGGGTAAAAACTGGAATATGTCAAGTCACCGTCTGAGTGGAACTCGCAGCTACTGCATAGATTTTGGCCAGATTTATAAGCCTAATTAGAGCAGCCCACACAGGCACAGACAACTTTGCAGACTTTACCTTGTCATAGTTTTTATATAATGTTATCTAAGGGCAGCTGAATCTTGAAAATGTTGCTGCTGTAGCATATACAGCACTTGATTGGGTACAAAATCCATATAAATACATATACACAGCATATACTGCCTGCAAAGTTCACTCCAGGATTTATTCAGAAGGTTGTGTCGACTTCACAACGTTGCAATTTTAACCAAGCTGAAGTCATTTCTAAACTTCTTAATGACGAATTTAATTCAGCTAATTGTCTTTGCAAACATTGTCTTATTATTTTCTCCAATTACCCAGAGTGGCTAGCAAGTTGCTTTTCTTTGATTACTTCATTATATTTATTTTGTTACCATGTATAATAAGCAACATGTTTAACACCCTGAGTTGTGTTGTTCAGGTGTTAATTAACATGTCATGTTTACTAAAATACAGGCAGCTAGTGAAACCTCTGGTCTGGACTTTATAACAGAGATAAAAAATCCACTTTTTATACAATATATCAAGATTAATTGATCTGCTCCGTTTACCCATTCCATATTGGAGTCAGTATTGGCCCAGTATCTATAGATCCATAACCTCAGTAAATATGGTAATACCAGGTAAATATGAAATATTCTATGAGATGTAAAAGTCCTGCATCTTTTTACCCAATTAGTAAAATGTACTTAACCCTCTATGGCAGCTGTTCTCAACCTTGGGGTCCCGACCCCAATTGGGGTCGCGAGATGATTTCTGGGGGTCGCCAAATCATTCTGGAAGTCAGCTCTGTCTCCACTGTGTTAAAGTGTTCATGTGTTAATGTGTTGTAGTCTTTTTGGTCATTTAATGTCTTTTTTAGTCATTTTGTGTTTGTTTTTTTAGGCATTTTGTGTCTTTTTTTGATCATTTCTGGTCAATTTGTGTCTTTTTTGGTCACTTTGTTTCCTTTTTTGTCATTTTGTGTCTTTTTTTAGTAATTTTGTGTCTTTTTTGGTCAATTTGTGTCTCTTTTTTTGTCATTTTGTGTCTTTTTTGATCATTTTGTGTGTTTTTGGTCATTTTGTGTATTTTTTTGGTCATTTTGTGTCTCTTTTGGTCATTTTGTTTCCTTTTTTGGTCATTTTGTTTGTTTTTTGGTTGATCTGAATTTTTTTTTTAATTAAATAAGAAAAAAACGTTTTCTCAAGATAACAAGTTAATTATCTTGAGATACAAACATGGTTTGTTAAAGGAATTAGTTAATTACTTGAGATGAAAATTCAACTTTAAAAAAATTGTTTTCTTCAGATAACGAGTTAGTTATCTGAGATTTTAAAAAAACAATGTGTTTTCTCAAGATAATTAACTTGTTATCTTGGGAAAACAAGAAAAAATGTAATTCAATTTAAAAAAAATAGCTTTCTTGAGATAATAAACTAATCATCTCGTGATGAAAAAGCTTGTTAGTTGCAAGCACGGCCATTGGAAAGACATTGAACAAACAATAGTTTAGTTTAGTTGTTGCAAAGAACTAATTGTTGGCTAATTTATTCTCTACTGAATTTCAGGTTTATCCCTCTATGGTACGCATTATGATGCCAGTTAGGAAAAAATGTTTGGAGTGTTTTTTTGTCTTAAAATAGACTAAATAAATTGGGGTTTGTTGTTGCCCATTGTACCATAACGCAGTTCTCAACCTTTTTGAGTCACTGAACAGAATCTCACAGTTCAGATCAGACAAACTCAGTTGATACGACGAATTTTGGACAAATAATGAAGCAGACAACAACTAAAACATCTCTCTGTCTGTGCATTTATATATATTTTTATATTTTATTGTTACTTTTAACCTAAGTCCTTTGCTATCAGTTTAAAGGTCCATTCTGACCTCCTGAGTGTGTAACAGTCAGCTTCAAGCCAGAGACTCCTTGGAAAGTAACAACTTGATACTTTGGGATTTGACAGAAAAGACACAAAATTACCCAAAAAACAAATCAAATTGACCACAAAATGACACTAAATGATTAAAAAAATACACAAAATGACCAAAACATTACATAAAATTAAGCAAAATAGGACTCAAATTGACCACAAAATGACACAGAATGATAAAAAAAAGACACAGAATGACAAAAAATGACCACAAATTGACCAAAAAAGACACAAAATGACCAAAAAAAGGAAACAAAATGACCAAAAAAGACACAAAATGACTAAAACAACACAAAATGACCAAAATATTACATTAAATTAAGCAAAAAAGGACTCAAATTGACCACAAAATGACAAAAAATGACCACAAAAAAGACACAAAATGACCAAAAAAAGACACAAAATTACTCAAGAAAAAGTATATGAACCCTTTGAAATGATAGTTCTCTGCATTAATTTGTCATAAAACATGATGTTTTTATGCATCTAAGTCCCAAATATAGACAAACACAACATGCTTAACCTAATACCACACAAACAATTATAATATTTCATGTCTTTATTGAACACATCCATTAAACATTCAAAACCAGGTCATTTCATTCTTCTTCTTGCAACTGTATGTATTGTTTTTATAAAATGAATAAAAAAGACACAACAAAAGACACAAAAAAAGACACAAAATGACTAAAAAAAAAGACACAAGGTGACTAAAAAAAGACACAAAATGACTAAAAACACACACAAAAAGACAAAATGACTAAAAAAAGACACAAAATGATTTTAAAAAGACACAAAATGACAAAAAAAGACACAAAATGACTAAAAAAAGACACAAAATGATTAAAAAAGACACAAAAATACATAAAATGACCAAAAAAAAGACATAAAATGACCAAAAAAAGACACAAAATGACCCAAAAAAGACACAAAATAACTAAAAAAAGACACAAAATGATTAAAAAAGGCACAAAAATACATAAAATAACAAAAAAAGACACAAAATGACTAAAAAAAGACACAAAATGACTAATAAAAAGACACAAAATGACCCAAAAAAAACACAAAATAACTAAAAAAGACACAAGAAAAGACAAAAATGACCAAAAAAGACACAAAATTACTTAAGAAAAAGTATGTGAACCCTTTGAAATGATAGTTTTCTGCATTCATTTGTCATAAAACGTGATCTTATATCCTAATACCACGCAAACAATTATAATATCCCATGTCTTTATTGAACACATCCATTAAACATTGTAAACCAGGTCATTTCATCCTTCTTCCTGCAGCTGTATGTATTGTTTTTACCTCTGGAACATTATAACTCCCGTCTGCTCTCCTTCAGCTCTCAGCCAGTGTTCCCATTACAAAGGGGACTCCTGCTTTGATGGAGAAGCTCCTCTCTGCTCCCTCTCTAACCCTCTAATGATACCTGCTTCCAGCTCTATTTCTGTTACATCAAAGGATCAACTAGTCTAAGTGCTGCTGCCACAGTGTGAGGGTCCATATCCAGACCCCTGTCTGTAAACTCCATCATTACCATACGCAGTTATGTTTCCATATGTGCTGAGAAGAGCTTCACCTGGAAGAGGCTCCAGCTGCCACCAGCTCTCTAACATGAAGCAATGGCGCCATCATATGGACAGCAGAGGTATCTTTAATCTACTGGAGTCTCCAAAAACTCCAAATAATCCAGACTTGTTGCCTCCATCAGACTAGAAAACAAAGCAGCGTGGAGCCCTACTGTAAATTTACCTCTAAAGTTCTGGCTGTAAACTCCATGAGGCCAGTTTCAGTTTGATGATGATATACCAAGTAAAACTGGAGACAAGCTCAAATAGATTTAGTATCAAATGATAGAACTGGATGGAACCCTCTTATATGGTAGATTTGACACCTTTGTTCACATTTGCAACGTTTAAAATTCTTTATTGAGCATGATAGTGTTTTGGAAGTTAAAAAAAAGATTTAAAATTGCATTTTATGTTGGACTAAAGGACTAAAAAAGATGCAAAAGGACCAAAAAAAAGACACAAAATGATCAAAAAATACACAAAATGACTACAAAAATACACAAACTGACCAAAAAAAAAGACACAACATGACTAAAAAAAGACACAAAATCTCTAAAAAGACACAAAATGACCAAAAAAGACACACAAAAAGACACAAAATGACAAAAGAAAGACACAAAAAGACACAAAATGACAAAAAAAAGAGACATTAAATGACCAAAAGAGACACAAAAAGACACAAAAAGGGCAGAAAATTACCAAAAAAAATACACAAAATGACCAAAATTGTTTGGCTAAACACACCAGAGCCAAATCAAATGGAGTCCCACTAGAATAAAAACCAGAGTTGATGACAGGATCACACACAATCACAAGATCACATTTATGTTGGTTTTTCTTTGTGTCTTTTTGGTTCTAAATGTTGATCCAGTAAGTCAGAATAAAAAATGTATTATTATTATCAGGTCATATAGGTGAAAAAATATACCAACATGGCATTTAAACATGTTTTAAGTGGTGAATACAGGCAGGATGGAAGGAGTCAGACATGGAGGAAATAGAACAAAACTCCAGAGAGTTAACAGTTAAACACAACAGTTTCACCTAATCCACATTTATTTTAACATGCTGCTGTGACCTCTGACCTTCCAAAATAAAAGCTAAATATCCCAGCGGGATGAATAATAATGTGTCATATAGTTTTGTGACTGAACAGTGCTAACCTGAGTGATGTCAACTTGTGATTTTCTGGGTTGAAAAACATCCTCTAACAGCATCTGCTGCTGGAGGAAGGCCAGAGTGATATATCTGTTGCTAAGCAACCACTTTGACTCTTATTTTGTTGTGCAGGACCACTAACTAGATTTTCAGTCAAGGTTGCATCGGTTTGGGTTTTTTCCTTTTGCAACGCTGGAAACATGCAGAAATCAAAGATAAAGCTGTTTTTTTTATTGATGTATTAGAAATCACATTATGGATTCTAATGCAAATGTGACTTAAAGTCTGTCGGTAACCATTATGGTAACCCTGATGGTAACCCTGTTGGTAACCCTGATGGTAACCCTGATGGTAACCGTGTCGGTAACCCTGATGGTAACCCTGTCCGTAACCCTGTCTGTAACCCTGTCGGTAACCCTGATGGTAACCCTGATGGTAACCCTGTCGGTAACCCTGATGGTAACCCTGATGGTAACCCTGTTGGTAACCCTGTCGGTAACCATGATGGTAATCCTGTTGGTAACCCTGATGGTAATCCTGATGGTAACCCTGATGGTAACCCTGCCGGTAACCCTGATGGTAATCCTGTTGGTAACCCTGATGGTAACCCTGATGGTAACCCTGCCGGTAACCCTGATGGTAATCCTGTTGGTAACCCTGATGGTAACCCTGGCGGTAACCCTGTTGGTAACCCTGTTGGTAACCCTGTTGGTAACCCTGATGGTAACCCTGGCGGTAACCCTGATGGTAACCCTGATGGTAACCCTGTTGGTAACCCTGATGGTAACCCTGTTGGTTACCCTGATGGTAACCCTGTTGGTAACCCTGATGGTAACCCTGTTGGTTACCCTGTTGGTTACCCTGATGGTAACCCTGTTGGTAACCCTCTGCACTACATTTGTTTCTATAGTTTTGTTGTATTTTGTTCATATACATAATACATTTAGTTAAGTTATTAGTCTACATTGGTTTAACATTTACTATTCAAATAAATCACACAGTGATTTTCTGTTTCATACAACACACTTTACTATTCTGACAGTACGTTGGTTTTCTACTTGAAGTGCATACATTTATGCTCCCTAAACATCAGAAGACTTTAAAAGATTTGGAAAAAACTCCTGGAAAAATATCAGCTGACATCTAAAGACAAGAGTTTAGAGTTTCTAGTCTCACACTGAGATTTTAGATAGACTGTCAATCTGGCAGGGAAACTATTTATAAGACTACAACTAGATTCTTTTTTATACTATATTTATTTTTTTCCCCATCATGCTCTTCATAAAAACTTACAAAATTGTAGGAGAAGCAGGTTTTGGCTCCAGCTGCTCTAGGAAGAATAAAGAAAAGGAACATTTAGAAATGAATTCATGATATACATTTATGTCCTATTTAATTATCATGTGTTTAATTGAATAATTATATTTATCAGCTCTATCAACTTTCATTTAGTTAATCAATAATTATTACTTATTTATGTATACATTTATTGATACATTCTAACTGGATCTCCTTACTGTTCTCTTCACTAAGAAACATCTAAATATATGACATCACTAGATTTTTATTGAGGCATTATTGTGACGTTCCTTTTTCCTGTGGAAGTGGTTTTACTGGCCGGTCTGGAACCAGTCTGGAACCAGTGTAGAACCAGTCAGGAACCGGTCTGGAACCAGTCTGAACCGGTCATGAACCAGTCAGGAACCAGTCAGGAACCGGTCTGGAACCAGTCAGGAACCGGTCTGGAACCGGTCTGGAACCAGTCTGGAACCAGTCAGGAACCGGTCTGGAACCAGTCAGGAACCGGTCTGAACCGGTCTGGAACTGGTCTGGAACCAGTCTGGAACCAGTCTGAACTGGTCAGGAAGCAGTCTGGAACCAGTCTGAACCAGTCTGAACCAGTCTGAACCGGTCAGGAACCAGTCTGGAACCAGTCTGAACCAGTCTGAACCAGTCTGGACCGGTCAGGAACCAGTCTGAAACCAGTCTGAACCAGTCTGGAACCAGTCTGGAACCAGTCAGGAACCGGTCTGAACCAGTCTGGAACCAGTCTGAACCGGTCAGGAACCAGTCTGGAACCAGTCTGGAACCAGTCAGGAACCGGTCTGGAACCAGTCTGGAACCAGTCTGAACCAGTCTGGAACCAGTCAGGAACCAGTCTGGAACCAGTCTGAACCAGTCTGAACCAGTCTGAACCTGTCAGGAACCAGTCTGAACCAGTCAGGAACCGGTCTGAACCGGTCTGGAACTGGTCTGGAACCAGTCTGGAACCAGTCTGAACTGGTCAGGAAGCAGTCTGGAACCAGTCTGAACCAGTCTGAACCAGTCTGAACCGGTCAGGAACCAGTCTGGAACCAGTCTGAACCAGTCTGAACCAGTCTGGACCGGTCAGGAACCAGTCTGAAACCAGTCTGAACCAGTCTGGAACCAGTCTGGAACCAGTCAGGAACCGGTCTGAACCAGTCTGGAACCAGTCTGAACCGGTCAGGAACCAGTCTGGAACCAGTCTGGAACCAGTCAGGAACCGGTCTGGAACCAGTCTGGAACCAGTCTGAACCAGTCTGGAACCAGTCAGGAACCAGTCTGGAACCAGTCTGAACCAGTCTGAACCAGTCTGAACCTGTCAGGAACCAGTCTGAACCAGTCTGGAACCAGTCTGAACCAGGACCTTTCCCTGCTCATCTATTGGTTGGTGATTGTGTTACGTCACTGAGACTTGAGATAATATCAAACATGTTGAAATGATCCAAACCAAGACTAGAAAAGACTGATATGAAACAGATTACTACTTAAACTGAACCATGGAGATGACTCCAGTAAAACTACTAGATTTACTAAAGACTTTCAGTCAACAAGTGCATGTTTTTATGGCCTCCCTTCTCCATCGTCCTCGTATTTGAAAATAAAGGCACAAGAGGAATAAAGCAATGGCATTGACTTTTTAAATCATATTCATGTGAAATTTATTTGAAATGTATAATTTTCAGGACTACAACAGTTCTGCAAGCTGCCCTGAAACTATTATATTATTATATTATTATACCATTCATGGAATAAATGTAGTCCTTGATTTTTATTTCTACTTCACATATAAACACCACACACACACTTAATACTGGAGGCTCCACAAGAACCCTTCAGCCTGAAAACACTAAACTACTGCAGGTTTCTCCATGAAAAACAAGAGAAGAGAAGGTTTATACAGGAGAGAAGAGCAACATTCAGCTAATACAGATAATATACATATATATCTACACATATATATACAAAAAATGATTAGACCACCTTGTTTCCTTCAGTTTCTTGTTCATTTTAATGCCTGATACAACTAAATGTTCATTTGTTTGGACAAAAATAATGATAACAACAAAAATAGCTGATAAGAGTTTAAGTTAGGAGCTGATATTCATAATGATTTTGGTTATTGTCAAGGATGTTTCCATGACTGTAGATGTAAAAATGACAGAAAAAGGACACAAAAATATCAAAATAGACACAAATTGACCAAAAATAGATGTAAAAATGACAGAAAAAGACACAAATTGATCAAAAATAGATGTAAAAATGACAGAAAAAGACATAAAATGACCAAAAATAGATGTAAAAATGACAGAAAAAGACAAAAAATGACAAAAAATACAGTCATGGAAAAAATTATTAGACCACCCTTTTTCTTCAATTTCTTTTTCATTTTAATGCAACTAAAGGTTCATTTGTTTGGATAAATATAATGATCACAACAAAAATATCTGATAAGAGTTTAATTTAAGAGCTGATATCTAGACATTTAACATGGTTTTATTCATAATAACAGAAATCCTTGTCATTGTGTTTTTTTATTGGTCATTATACGTCTTTTTTGGTTATTTTGTGTCTTTTTTTATTTATTCTTGTCTTTTATATATGTGTGTGTGTGACAGTTTGGCCAATTGTGGCCCTCGTGACGATATTTTGTGGCCCCCACCTTGATATGAAAGTTTAATGTGAGTTTTATATGAATGGCACTTTACTGTGTTGTGTGTGGAAGGTCCCTTTAATTACTTTTTTTGGTAATTTTGTATCTTTTTGTTGGTAATTTTGTATCTTTTTTTGGTCATTTTGTGTCTTTTTAAATAATTTTGTCTTTTTTTTGGCAATTTTGTGTCTTTTTTTTATTTTGTGTCTTTTATAATTCTGTGTCTTTTGGGTCATTTTGTGTATTGTGTACTGGTATTCAGTGTACAATAAATAATAACTGAATGTTAATTCACTGGTATTCAATGCACAATAAGCAAAATCTGCATGTAAATTTTGCATAAATAATTACACTGTAAACAATTGTCTTGTAAATTAACAGTAAAGTACTGGCAGCAGGTTTGCCAGCATTCTACTGTTAATTTTACAGTTCAGCTACTGTTATTTACTTTACAGTATGTTACTGGGATAAAACCACATACTGAATTTCAGTAAAATCCTCTATTTCATTGATTTTTACAGTAGACTAAAACACAGTATAGTGCTGTATGAATTCACAGTATACTCGTGCAAGTTGCAATATTGTTGCAATATACAATTCAGTCATTTTTTGTAAATAGAGCATATTACTGTCTGAATGCCAATTACTATGAATTAAGCGCTGTCTTCACTGTAACCTCAGTTATTTTAATATACCATAGGCCTATACTGAATGAGTTAGTTAAGTAAAATACAGCCATTAAAAATGTGTACAAGAAGAGACTTAGAAAATATCAATTATATAACCTTTATTTAAAAATGATCAGTAACAGTATGTTCATTTACTGAATACATACAGAGGATGATTAGAAGAGGAGTTGGGGGTAAGGTGACGGTCTTCTCCATGTCATCAACTGGCAGACAACTGTAGGGCACAGACAGGATAATCATGGTTAGAACAGTTTAGTAAGAACTACTGTAATGGGTTTTTTTTCACATTTTTTTAACTTCTGGTCTCTTTTTTTACTGACCTTTTTATCTTTGTGATTAAACTTTTGAACACACATGACACACTTGAAAACTGAATTTGTAATATTCTTATGAATTCTCATGTGGCTTACATATGTGGATAGAATGGTCTATTCAATAGAACAGACCTGGCATGGAAACAGTATATCCAACAGTGATAAAAAAATTAAAAAAAATAAAAAAAACTGCCAATACACACACCAAAAAGAGGGTAAGCTCACGTTTAAGTGTGATTCATGTTAATGTAATATGTACTGCAAATGTTAAAAGAAAGAGCTAAGAAGTTCAAACAGCCTCACTGCGTTGTTGATGTTGGCTAACTCTCTGTAGGCTAACATCAGCACATGAAATCAAACAGGTTGGATACAGCTTCTCACCACTTTCACCGAAAAAGAACAAACACCTGACAACACTGAACAAATAAGAACCAAAATAACTATCTTATTTGAAATAGAAATCTGCCTTACAGCCAAATTAACTATAAAAAAGAATGCTAAATGTTACTGCTGTAGCTGTCCAGTCACCACATGGCAAGTTAAGAGGACCATATGAGACTGATTAATCACTGTTTAACTAAAATAAAATAATAGTAGGATAGCAAGCAAACATCATCTAACAAATAAAACACAGTTCAACTTACCCTGTGATTTGCTGAAGAAATGCAGGATTAAAATAGATGTCCAGAGTTGGCTGAATGGCTCCAACGTGTTGTGGCATGTCTCCTCTAGAAATACAGTAGCTTTCCGTATTTTCGCGGCCTCTCTGCTGTTGATTCTAAGATCACTCCCAGAATGCAATGCTATTTACGGTAAAGTACAGTATTTTATGGGAAACGGCAAGCTACCTACAAATATTGCCCAGAATGCATTGTTTTCTACAGTATAATACCTTTTTAATTGAAAACAGCATGTTACTGTCACAATTTGCCTGTTTTTTTACAGCAATTTGTTACAGTGTAGTATAAAAGCAGCATCGTCCTGTTAAATTAGCAGTAAATGATGGTATAATCTACAATTTAAAATGTTTTTTTTTTTTTTTTAATTACTACAGTTTTAGGATGTAAAATGTACAAGTTGTTCTGTAAAGATGTTGACTAATGTTCTGTATTTTTTACGGAAATATTCTGGTAACCACAGCTGCCAGTTTTGTTCTGCAAAAACAACGGGACATTTTTACAGTGCAGAATTGAAAAATCTACTTAATCTCTTATTACTTAATATGAATGCATACTTCCTACGGGCAATGCACTAGTAATATTTAACACAAATGTGACCATTTTTTCTATCTAAGAACTAAGAAGAACTAATCTAACTGTTGTAAAATGCAACATAGTATAAGTCAAGACAATCTATTTGCCGAAACAATTTGAAGACATCTTATAAAACAGAGAGCTGTGACATTTTATTATGCTAAACATGCAAATATTAAAATTTCATCTCCAGCGTTTTGTTGTTTGTGACAGTCAGGAAGCAGAATAATTCTCTTTGTGTCTGTTGTTGTTGTTGTTGTTGTTGTTGTGACTGCAGCAGGAAACTGACTGATTGTTTCTGGCAAGTTGCTAATAGAGTGCAGAGCTGCACGGTCCCCGCAATGACAAGTGTCCCCGTTTTACATCAGACAGAACAGCAGAGAGAGCCTGCAATATGAAACTGTTCATACAAAAAACTACCAAAATAAAAGCCTCGATCCAGTTGGGTACACTGTAAAAAATGTCTGTAGATTTTACGGTGAAAAACTGCAAAAGCACGACAGTAAAAGACGTAAAATGATAAATGGGTTACACTGTAAAAAATAAAAACAGTTTTTATGGTAAAAAAACAGCAGCTGTGGTTGCCAGAATTTTACCGTAATAAATACGGTGCAACTTTTTGTAATATTACGGTAAAAAGATATTAACAATGTTGTGATGGAAGGTTTTTCCATCAATAGAAACGCTTTTCTGCCATATAATTGACAAGAAAATACTTTATAAATGCTGCATAAATTAAAGATTTTACATGTATTACAGTATATTTTTGTTAGAGATATGGTGGATATATACCAAAAAAAGACATCAAATTATCAAAAAAAGACACAAAATTACCCCAAAAATATGTAAAATTATCAAATAAGACACAAAATTACCAAAAAGAGACACAATAGGGACAAAATGGCACAAAAAAAGTGATTATTCAGTCTAAATGACCGTTTTTGCTGATATTTTCATAACTTCAAAACTGCTTTTACTGTATGATCAGTGTTTTGTGATCAGTGATTTTAATTGTTTGTTTTTATTTGTAATGAATTTTCACTGTTTTAACTGTAAAGCTTCTTTGAGTATCTTGTAAAGCGCTCTATGAATAAAATGTATTATTTTTATTATGATTATTATTATGATTATTATTATTATTATGATTATTATTATTATTAATAATAATAATAATAATTCTTGCAGCATTTATAAAGTATTTTCTTGTCAATTATATGGCAGAACAGCGTTTCTTTTGATGGAAAAACGTTTTATTTTTTTACGGTAAAATATGGAATCAAATGTCAAATCTTAAACATTAAATTTGTGTCTTTTGTTGTGTCTTTTTTTGTCATTTTGTGTCTTTTTTTGGTCATTTTGTGTCTTTTTGTGTCTTTTTTAGTCATTTTGTGCCTTTTTTGTGTCTTTTTTTGGTCTTTTCGTGTCTTTTTGTATCTTTTTTTGGTCATTTTGTGTATTTGTTTTGTCATTTTGTGTCTTTGTAAGTCACTTTGTGTCTTTTTTGGTCATTGTGTGTCTTTTGTTGTGTCTCCTAGTAATTTTGTGTCTTTTTTGTGTCATTTTGTGATATAATTTTACTGTAATATTAGAAAAAATTGCACCGTATTTATTACGGTAAAGTTACCGTAATAACCACAACAACAAACAAACAACCACAGCTGCTGGTTTTTTTTTTTTTACCATAAAAACAACAGGTTTTTTTTACAGTGTATCTTTTGAAGGTGTAAAGGAAGGAAAAGGTTTCAGTAGAGGATTCTTGCTGCAGTTTTCTTTCTTATTCTTGCTGTATTTCTCTTCAGTATTTTTCCCATCATTGGCACATTGTTTTGTGTGATTGGAGCCACTGTGATCCACCTGTCAAACCATTTCCACCCTGCTGTCCAGGGAATGAAACCTTTCTTTTTGTGCTCACCAACTGGCAGCAGCTTTACTTTTTCATACTGTTTCAGAAATAAAAGACTCGGAGGAGAGCGACTTCTTCCGTCTCTCTTCGTGATAGCTGTACTGCACTTCAGACAAGGACTAAACAGACCAAAACTCCATAGAGTTAAATGTATGACTGTTAAATGGTTAAAACCCTCCAACATACAAGATGTGGACTGAGAAGATCTGGGAAATCTATCACATGGATCAAATCACTTCCTTCTTGAGATGGAGACCTGTCATGGCCATATTAATACAATAAAAGTCATGTTATCTTTATTTTTTTAATTTTATTTTAACCATATAATTTATGCACATTTGACCTGATGCATAGACTTTAATGCTGTATGAAGTAATTATTAAGCAGATTCCAAATGAAAAACAGCAGACTAAATGTGAATTTGTGTATAGATAGTATAAAAGACACAAAATTACTAAAAAAAAGACTAAAAAAGACACAAAATGACCAAAAAAAGACACCAAATAACTAAAATAGACACAAAATGACCAGAAAAAGACACAAAATAACTAAAAACGACACAAAATAAGTAAAAAAGACACAATATGACCAAAAAAAAGACACAAAATAAGTAAAAAAGACACAACAAAAGACACAAAATGACCAAAAAAGACACAAAATAACTAAAAAAGACACAAAATGACCTCAAAAAGACACAAAATGACTAAAAGACACAAAATGACCAAAAAAAGACACCAAATAACTAAAATAGACACAAAATGACCAGAAAAAGACACAAAATAACTAAAAAAAGACACAAAATAACCAAAAAAAAGACACAAAATAACTAAAAAAGACAAAACAAAAGACACAAAATGACCAAAAAAGACACAAAATGACCTAAAACAGACACATAATGACTAAAAAAGACATAAAATAACGAAAAAAAGACACAAAATAACTAAAAAAGACACAACAAAAGACACAAAATGACCAAAAAAGACACAAAATAACTAAAAAAGACACAAAATGACCTCAAAAAGACACAAAATGACTAAAAGACACAAAATGACCAAACAAAGACACCAAATAACTAAAATAGACACAAAATGACCAGAAAAAGACACAAAATAACTAAAAAAAGACACAAAATAACCAAAAAAAAGACACAAAATAACAAAAAAAGACAAAACAAAAGACACAAAATGACCAAAAAAGACACAAAATGACCTAAAACAGACGCATAATGACTAAAAAAGACATAAAATAACGAAAAAAAGACACAAAAAAGACACAAAATGACCAAAAAAGACACAAAATGACTAAAAAAGACACAAAATGACCAAAAAAGAAACAAAAAAGACACAAAATGACTAAAAAAGACACAAAATGACCTCAAAAAGACACAAAATGACTAAAAGACACAAAATGACCAAAAAAAGACACCAAATAACTAAAATAGACACAAAATGACCAGAAAAAGACACAAAATAACTAAAAAAAGACACAAAATAACCAAAAAAAAGACACAAAATAACTAAAAAAGACAAAACAAAAGACACAAAATGACCAAAAAAGACACAAAATGACCTAAAACAGACACATAATGACTAAAAAAGACATAAAATAACGAAAAAAAGACACAAAATAACTAAAAAAGACACAACAAAAGACACAAAATGACCAAAAAAGACACAAAATAACTAAAAAAGACACAAAATGACCTCAAAAAGACACAAAATGACTAAAAGACACAAAATGACCAAAAAAAGACACCAAATAACTAAAATAGACACAAAATGACCAGAAAAAGACACAAAATAACTAAAAAAAGACACAAAATAACCAAAAAAAAGACACAAAATAACAAAAAAAGACAAAACAAAAGACACAAAATGACCAAAAAAGACACAAAATGACCTAAAACAGACACATAATGACTAAAAAAGACATAAAATAACGAAAAAAAGACACAAAAAAGACACAATATGACCAAAAAAGACACAAAATAACTAAAAAAGGCACAACAAAAGACACAAAATGACCAAAAAAGACACAAAATAACTAAAAAAAGACACAAAATGACCTAAAACAGACGCATAATGACTAAAAAAGACATAAAATAACGAAAAAAAGACACAAAAAAGACACAAAATGACCAAAAAAGACACAAAATGACTAAAAAAGACACAAAATGACCAAAAAAGAAACAAAAAAGACACAAAATGACTAAAAAAAGACACAAAATAACCTAAAAAAGACACAAAATGACTAAAAAAGACACAAAATGACCCAAAAAAAACACAAAATAACTAAAAATGACACAAAATAATTAAAAAAGACACAAAAAAGACACAAAATAACCAAAAAAAGACACAAAATGACCAAAATTGTTCCGCTAAACACACCAGAGCCAAATCAAACAGAGTCCCACTAGAATAAAAACCAGAGTTGATGACAGGATCACACACAATCACAAGATCACATTTATATATTATATGTTTATATGTCTATGTGTGTATATGTCTGTATAAGCTGCAAAAATTGAACATATTTCTCTCATTGTGAAATAAATCCTGGTGATTTATTTGTGTCTCTGGTGGTTGTTTCCTTGGTGACCAGCAGAGGTCAGAGTTCACCAGCTTTTACTTTCACTTCCACTGATTCTGATCAAACATATTCATGTTTCATACACATTTTTTTTGCACAAAGTTCCTGTTGGACCTGATTTATCTCCTGTCTCCTCGTACAGAACAATGAGTAGAACAAGCTGCTGTTCATTAAACTTTCCTTCAGAGTCTCAGATACTTTGTGCTGTAAATCCACAGGGACTCAGTTTATCTTCACTCACATTATTTTCTGCAGATTTTCTCTGTTTGTTCTGCCTTTGAAGGCCGGAGTGGCATTTATGTCGACTTTATTATATGAGACATGTTGGGAGCACATGTTTCCTGCCACATAAATCAGCTTTACTGTAATATTCCCTGCAGCTACATGAGGTTCTGTTACATTTGTTCCCTGGAAATAAGGAGAACCTCAATGTTCAGCTTCACATTCAACTTTATATTAACCCTCCGGAGTCCAAGAGCTCCAGATCATTCTTCATCACATCCAGCATCAAGATTTTCTGACAGCTTTTCTCTAAAGTTTTGGCTTTTCTACAAGTTTCAATGTCACATTTAATGCATCAACTCTTTTTCAGCAAAGGTAAAAAAAAATAAAAACACCTCGACCAAGTTTAGGAACATGATTTTACTTTTTTTTTGAGTGCATTCAGCATTGTTTGTGTTAACTGTTTTTTGCTATTTCTTTGTGTGTTTTTGTTTTTGTTGTGTTTTTTATGTGTTTTTGTGTGTT
Source organism: Centropristis striata (assembly GCF_030273125.1). Lineage (NCBI taxonomy): Eukaryota > Metazoa > Chordata > Actinopteri > Perciformes > Serranidae > Centropristis > Centropristis striata. The sequence goes on along the minus strand of NC_081521.1, from coordinate 2,069,041 downwards.
TTTTGTAAAAAAAAAAAAAATAATAATAATAATATAAAATAAAAATATATATATATGTTTTTAGGTGTTTTTTGTGTGTTTTGAATGTGTTTTTATGTGTTTATTGTAGTTTTGTGTGGGGTATTATGCATTATTATGTGTTTTTTGTCATTAATTTGTGTTTTTGTGTGTTTTTTTTCATTTGTATTTTTATGTGTGTTTTTTGTCATTTATGTGTGTTTTATGTGTGTTTGTGTGTGTGTGTGTGTGTGTGTGTGTGTGTGTTTGTGTTTTTTGTATAAAAAAAATAAATATGTTTTTGATGAGTGTGTTTTTATGTGTTTATTGTAATTTTGTGGGGGGTTTTTTTTGGGGGGGGGGGGGTTGTATTTTTTGCGTGTTTTTATGTGTTTTTGTCATTTATTTGTGTGTTTTATGTGTGTTTTTTTGTAATAATTTTTGTGGGGTTTTTTTGTTCAAAATATTGATCCAGGTCATATAGGCGAGGTTGAGCTGAAAACAAAGATACCAACACGTCATGTTAAAGAAGTCCAAAACCAACAAAATATCCCAAAAACTCCATAGAGTTAAATACAGAAGAACGATCTCACACTGAAGCCTCGAAGTATCAAATACTTTTTTTTTTCATTTGTCAAATAATCTCCACTGACAGAGGAATTGAAAGATAAAAGTTTTATAAGATGCAAACTCCACACGAGCTGCAAACATGTTGTTATAATAAAGAAAACGGTCAGAATAATAAAAGCTGCTCCAACAGAAGAACATGTGTCTCTGGTTCACTGCTGCTGTTTGTGTTCACTGTTTTCTGTTATTTCTTTGTGTGTTTTTATCTGTTTTTTGTGTGTGTTTTTGTGTGTTTTTTGTGAAAAAAAAAATGTTTTTGATATGTTTTTGTGTGTTTATTGTAATTTTGTGTCTGTTTTTTTTTTTTTTTTTGGGGGGGGGGGGTGTTTTTATGTGTTTTTTGTCATTTATTTGTGTTTTGATGTGTTTTTTGTATTTTTTTATGTTTTTATGTGTTTTTTGTATTTTCTTGTGTTTTTATGTGTGTTTTAGTTTTTATGTGTTTTTGTGTTTTTTGTAAAAAAAAATGTTTTTTATGTGTTTTGAGTGTGTTTTTATGTGTTTATTGTAATTTTGTGTGTGTTTTTTGGGGGGGGGGGTTGTGTGTTTTTGTGTGTTTTTTGTCATTTATTTGTGTTTTTTGTGTTTTTATGTGTTTTTTGTCATTTTTTTGTGTTTTTGTGTTTCTATGTGTTTTCGGTCATTTTTTTGTGTTTTTATGTGTTTTTTATCATTTATTTGTGTTTTTATGTGTTTTTTGTTATTAGGGCCTCGGGGCAATCGCACCGAGCACTGGTCCCATACAGCAATAGCTGTAGGGACCAGTGCTGCACTACTGTTATACTGTGGATTTCTTCTTCTTCTTCTTCCTCTTCCGGATGCAATTTCGTCCCGCTACTAGTCCTACAACTTGAAGAGTTGCAGGACAAATTATATATCAAAACGTGCGGATTGATCTGGATCGGTGTGCTATTACTTTTCTCTACAGAATATTAATTTTTCGCGACGTAAGAAAGTAAAAAAGAACAATAATTGGAGATTTTTAAACGTCTACTTCTCCGGCATAATTTCACCTAGAGACTCCATTTAAACTTTAAACAGTAGACACAAGTCTTGTGTATCGGTGTATTAATCCACGTTTCGATAGGTCATATAGTTTTTTATCAATCCCTGTTCAATGACCATGATCATTTTTGGAGAAATTCTGAGATTATAATGGGTGTGTATTGCACGGAATGTTCGTGTTAGAGTGTGTGACATCATCGCCAGAGTGTAGAGCGAGAGAAAAAACTGTCAAAAAATAAATTTGAAAACTGCGCTCCAGGCCGCAAATTCCACTCTACAGAAATAATTTATACATAGAAACGTAGGAAAATTAGTCTTCTCCCTCACAATCCTCTGGTAAAGCTGTCAGAGTTATAGTTTGGGCGTAGGACGCACAGATGATCCACCAACACCACCAACAGCCTCATTGGCTTATTGAAAACGCAGGACGATTTCTGAAAACGTGAGATTTTAAAGTTTTTTTAGATCGCTCTAACAAAGCTATTTTTTCATTTTTCTTAAAAAAACAAACATATGTAGACATTCAGGAAGAACTCAGGACGCTCAAAGTGAAGTCGGATCAATGATAGGTATTATGGTTTTGCCAAAAATGCTTTCTGTTCGAGGCCAGAAATTCAAGTCTGTCCACCTCTGTTACGGAACATTGGCAGGTGTCAGTTAATTCTGTTGATTGCTTTGATCTTTGATGTGATTACAGTTACAGATACACACACACACACATGCGTAAGCGCTCACACTCCTCACACATGCATACACATGCTTCAAACACACATGCGCGCGTACACACACACACACACATACACACACACAGGTAACTTTATGTGGTTTTCGCTACACACACACACACACACAAACACACACACACACACACACACACACACACACACACACACACATTTTGAGGTTAAAGGGCATAGTTTGAAATCTCTGAAGAATCTCATCATAGTGTACACACACCGGCAGTAGCCCCCGTGGCCCTTTCAGAATTTCCCCAGAGGAAATTTTCTACTTTATTTGTGTTTTTGTGTGTTTTTTGTCATTTATTTGTGTTTTTATGTGTTTTTTTATCATTTATTTGTGTTTTTATGTGTGTTTTATAAGATGCAAACTCCATACGAGCTGCAAACATGTTGTTATAATAAAGAAAAGGGTCAGAATAATAAAAGCTGCTCCAGCAGAAGAACATGTGTCTCTGGTTCACTGAGTCGTCCAGCAGGAGGTCTGATGGTCTCAGAGCGCTGACAGCTTCTAATGAAGGACACATGTTCAGAGTGACACTACCGACTATTGTTTCTATTGTTTCTTTTGTTTCTATTGTTTCTCAAACAAACTGAAGAAGTACATTGTTGTTGTGTGGCAACTGGCAAAATACATACAAAAGTTATTTTATGTTTTGTTTCTTCTAAATTGAGGCGTTGAAGTTTGGACAGATCCCTGCTGGAAGAGAACAGAACGGATCAAAAGGTTTTAAATGGGGTGAATCTCATAGTTCATAATGGGAAAAAAACTTTTTACTACTTATTTTTTTGAGGTAGCTGTGTGCTCAGGAAGTATAGTGGTCGTCCACTAATATATATATATATATATATATATATATATATGTGTGTGTATATATATACACATCTTATTTTTGTAAATGTGTCTTTTTTGTCATTTTACATCTTGTCTTTTATTCATTTTTTGTCTTTTTTGTTTGTTTTTTCTTGTCATTTTGTGTCTCTTTTGGAAAGTTCCTGTGTTTTTTTCTTGTTATTTTGTGTCATTTCACATCTTATTTTTGTAAATGTGTCTTTTTTAACATTTTTTGTTAATTTTGGTGTCCTTTTTTGTCTTTCTTTTGTGTTTTTTGTGTCTTTTTAGAAAGTCTGTGTTTTCCTTGTCATTTTACATCATAATTTGTTGTTTTTTTGTTAATTTTGTGTCTTTTTTTGTCATTTTACATCATATTTTGTCATTTTTTTGTTAATGTCTCTTTTTAGTCATTTTTAGTCTTTTTTTGTTTGTGTTTTTTCTTGTTTTCCCAGTCTGAAGATGACGTCTGTGGGATGAACAACAGTGACTCCTGGTGGTACAATCAGGCTCCTGCATGAACTCTGCTTCAGTTATTATTTCTGATTTTACTCCATGTATATATACTGTACACACATCTTTTATATGATCTTTCATAAGACAACACCAAAAGCCGACTAATTGCATTTTAAGAAAGAAAAAGAACACAAATGTATGATCCAATCCAGGACTAAACTGGAAGAGAACAGAATAGATCAAAAGTTTTTATAAAAACCCGACGAGTTAATATAACTCAAAGAAATTGGTGAAACTGATTACATGGACATTTTCTAGTTTCACTTACTCAACTTTGTGTGTTATATTGACATTTTAAATTAAGTAGCTTTAACTAAGTTATTTTAAGTGGCAATAACTACATTTTATAAGTTAGACGAACTTTCTTGTTTAAGTACTTTTCACTTGTTTGTTTTTTTCACAGTAAGAATAGAATTAAGTATGGCCTCCTTAAATATTGTTATTAACTTTAACATAAAAAAATGTAAGTTGTCTGTAAGAAATTTAAGTGTTCAACATGTTTGTTTCTAGATTTAATAATCTTAATTTAATAAATCTTGTCAAGGTAAATTATCTGTCCATGCAGCAAGATCATTTCCCTCAGATTTACTGTTTGATCTGGTTTTTAACACCTTTCCTGCAGTGTAGAAGCTGTTCCAGGTGACTGGCTTATTGTCCACACTGACGCTGCAGATTATTGTAGAGTTCGTACCTTTCCAAATGTTTAGAGTAGCTCACGGCTGTGGAATGCTGCTGCATTTCATCCATAAAGCTTCAGTTTCTTCTCCTTGGCTCCAGCTGGAGAGTCAAACTGCTAATGGCTCGTCTAACCACACTGGAACCACTTGAATACTTCCCAAAGTATACAACTGCACTCATGTGGCACTCAGGCTGAGCAATCTGAGCTGAGGTCGAGGCATTTCAAACACTAGAGCACCTTAATTAGAAAAGACGAAATGTTGATTTCATTTTACATTTGGAAAGGAAGAAGTGACCACAAAGGACGGACTGATTACAAACTGAAACAAGCGACTTCAGAGACGTGAGTCAGATGAATGGAAGAGCTATTACAAAAGCTGAAAACAGCTGAAGGATTTTACAACAGAATAACTTTAACCCTGTGGAGTCCCAAAGCTCCAAATAATCCAGACTTGTTGCCTCCATCCAGACTATTGAGACTATCTTTATTCAGCATGATAGTGTTTTGAAAAGATTCAAAATCACATTTTATGTTGGACTAAAGGACTAAAAAAGACACAAAATGACAAAAAAGACACAAAATGACCAAAAAAAAGACACAAAATAACTAAAAAAGACACAAAATGACCAAAAATAGACAAAAAATAACTAAAAAATACACAAAATTACAAAAAAGTCACAAAATTACAAAAAAGACACAAAATGACCCAAAAAAATACACAAATTGACCAAAAAAGACACAAAATGACCAAAAAAATACACAAAATGACCAAAAAAATACACAAAATTACAAAAAAGTCACAAAATTACAAAAAAAGACACAACAAAAGACACAAAATAACTAAAAAAGACAAAATAACCAAAAAAGACACAAAATGACCAAAAAAAAGACACAAATTGACGAAAAATAGACACAAAATGACTGAAAAAGACACAACAAAAGACACAAAATAACTTCCAAAGAGGTAAGTAACTTAAGTCTTGTTTTTGTTCTTGCAAGCCAAAGCTAACATCCCAGTTAATGCTAACAGGAGTCAGTCAGGTTGAGGTGTCAGTGATAAATGAGCTACAGCTCATGCACACAAGCTTTTGTTCTCCAAAGGAAACAATTCTAACCAAGCTTTATTTCTGAGAGTGCAGGAGTTGGTTGAAGTAGTTTAAACGGTTGGTAGGAACAGAAAGGAAGACCCCGGGTCAACCGGTGGAGGTTTCTGTGATCCGGTCCTTATCTTCTTCCTTAACTTCTCCAAACTTGATATGATCAATATAATGCCAAGCCCTGTGTCCTGGTGTTGATGTGGCATTATAGAAAGTGACCAGGACACGCTGAGGTCGAGGCTCCCATTAAAGTCAGAGCGCCAAACCATTAGCTGGGATGCAGCATGTGGAAGTACTCAGGCTGTTGGGGCTACTCCCCTCTGAAGACCACCAGAACAGCAATTACTGCAGAAGAGATAATCAAAGCTGTGTGAGGGAACACAGATTTACTCAATGTGACATCTGTGAGCCGAAGTGAACAAAGATCACAGCCGGAGTCGCCTTTGGATTCTACTTTCTTATTAGTCAGGTACAAATATGGTTTAACCCTAAAAAGAATTCTAACAAAAGGTTTCTCAGTGGTTTTCAGTCGTATCAGGTGGACTTAAAAACAGACTAAAAGTTTAACAATTTTTGACTCCAAGAAATGCCCCATTTTCAAAACCTCCAGGTCTTTGAAATGACCATTACTCCTTTTAGCCACTTTAAATCTTACAAATCTGCAACTTTTTCCTTGCAAATTTGCCACTTTTAATGTCGTAAATTTGCAACTTTTTTCTCGCAAATTTGCCACTTTAACTCTCGTAAATTTGCTACTTTTTTCTCACAAATTTGCCACTTTAAATCTCTTAAATCTGTGACTTTTTTCTCGTAGATTTGCCACTTTTAATCCCGTAAATTTGCCACTTTTAATCTCGTAAATCTGCAACTTTTTTCACACAAATTTGCCACTGTTATTCTCGTAAATCTGCAACTTTTTTCCCGCAGATTTGGCTCTTTAAATCTCTTAAATCTGTGACTTTTTTCTCATAGATTTGCCACTTTTAATCTCGTAAATCTGCTACTTTTTTCTCGCAAATTTGCCACTTTAAATTTCATAAATCTGCGACTTTTTTCTCGCAAATTTGCCACTTTTAATCTCGTAAATCTGTGACTTTTTTCTGATAGATTTGCCACTTTTAATCTCGTAAATCTGCAACTTTTTTCCTGCAGATTTGCCTCTTTAAATCTCTTAAATCTGTGACTTTTTTCTGATAGATTTGCCACTTTTAATCTCGTAAATCTGCTACTTTTTTCTCGCAAATTTTGCACTTTTAATTTCATAAATCTGCAACTTTTTTCTCGAAATTTGCCACTTTAACTCTCTTAAATCTGTGACTTTTTTCACACAAATTTGCCTTACTACTTTTAGTCAGGAGGCGGAGCTAAATAAAGGGGACACATCAGACAAAAGCTCCACATTTTTTTCATGTGCTCTCCATCATTATAAGTTTCAAGTCACTCAGAAGGTCAATCTTGGTGTCAAAATCTACATTTTCTGGGTCAAAGAATAATTTAAAGCTCTGGAGAATATCACTAGATGATTATTTGATGCAATAGATATGTTCATTATGGCCATGTATTTACGTAATTTCCAACTTATTAATATAGGTATATACGGTACATATAGTCTGAAAAATGAATAACATCCATACATTTAATTGAACTTTATTAGCTTCTCTCGTATTACTATTTTTTTTTTAAAGAATATATAATTTACTTTAATTATAAATGCATAGTTGTTCAAAACAGCTTTTGGAATAAATGGATGAAGAATGATGCCATTTACTCAAATAGACGTGTAAAATTAAAATTATGAGAGATTTATCAAGCTTCTCTTTTTAATTTACAAAAGTTGTAATTCATTGAGCCAAGCTTGAGCTAGTCAAACAATAGGAGAATTTTGAGAACTGGCTCAAAATGTCAATAAATCTAAAATAAAGTACTTAATATGAAACATTGATTGTCCATGACTTTGATGCATTGCTGTTTTCTGTTTGGAGTATCTGTTTTATATTAGAGAGATCCCTACTGTGTCTGTGTTGATTTTATTTTCAGCTGCATCTCTGGTGAAGACGTGTTAATAGTGTGATCTAGCATCATGGCGGTCAGCCGCAGGAACACAACACAATAAAAGGCTTTAGTCATATTTGGCAGATTTAACTCGCCTGGTTTAAGAATGCTGCTAGATGCCAAATGCTTGGAAGGTCTGGAATTGTATTTGTTTTCTGTGGTAATGTTCCCCTCATACAGTGTAAAACAGTCATAAACTTAAATCATAATACGCAACATTGCGTAGTTTGTGTACTTTATGCCTTTTTAGTACCTTACAAATCCTGAATTCTTATATTTAATAAGAACTTTTATGTGCAGCACATAAAAAACATTTTTACATCAGCTTTGCCACAGAAAATAAATATTTCTCAGGCAACCTCCAAAAAACTATTCATAGCTCGGAAAGTGTTTATTTTTCCTTTTATTTGGCGTGAGAGTATTTCGGATGGGTTATATTTTCCTTTTCCCCATGAAAAACATGACGTATCCATCAAGACGACACGTACTGATAGGGTTGTGGTGCACAAGGCCTCTACTGCAAGTTGAGAAGCAAACTGAGAAGAGCAGCATTTATAAAACGCTGCAAAGACCACAACACAACAGAAGTGTTTCCAGGGGACACTTAAAAGTGATGCACACATCTGGACACACTTGATATTATCATGCTGTTTCAAGATGATGATTATTTCATGTTATAACGTTAGAATTTGAAATTATCACGTTATTTCACGATATTTTCATATTATAACAATATATATAGCGTTAGCCCGCTAGCCCATATCAATCACATTGCATTTAAACAAATCAAATAAATGAATGATACACGTTTTAGTTGGTTTTGGTCTTGATAGCCTGCTAATGCTAGCACGCTATCGATCGCCGGCTAACGTTAGCATGCTATCGATCGCTGACTAATGTTAGCACACTGTGATCAGCCTCTAATGCTAGCACGCTATTGATCGCCGGCTAATGTTAGCATGCTATCGATCGCTGACTAATGTTCGCACACTATGATCAGCCGCTAACGCTAGCACGATATCGATCGCCTTTTTCAGAAAAATGTGGAACATAGGGATGACCCTCAAAAATGCTAACTCATTCCTGGGTTTTAGGAAGGCTAGTAAAGGTTAGCATAAAGGTCTTAGCTAAGGTTAGCATCAAGATTAAGCTAACGGTATTATCCAAAGTGATGATTTTTTTTTTGCACAAATTAAACAAACAAGTTATACGATTTTTATTGGCTTAATATGGGCTGCTAAGCTAGCCGTTCCTTCTTCTTCCTGCCTTAGATGTCTTCTAACAGCAGTTTCATATTTATATTTTATAACAGACAAATATGAGGGTGGTATACATCTTCTTCTAACTAACAAGCTAATATGCCTATTTTCTAAAAAGTCAAACCAGTTTTTTAAAAACCAAATCAAGGAAGAAGCTTCTGTTAAATAAAATGCAGAACCAACCATGCTGTTTTCCAACAAGGTAGAATAAGTGTGTAGTCTCTATGTTTATGCATTTTAAACTGCACTTGTGTGTTTTTTAATTGTTTTAAAAGTGAACAAATCATCTTGCTTTATTTTCAGTGTGTCATTGCCAAAATCAAATAATTGGCATATGGAAAAATGATTTGGGAAAGCTTACAAGACAAGGAGGGAGTTGGCTATATTTACAGCCCACGGCAATCCCAAGATAGTAATTCTTTATATTGCGGTTGAAATTCAGTCTTGACAGCCAAGATAATCTTTCTGGCATTTTAATAGTCCAATATAAACATCTATTATATACTGAAGCTACCATTGATTTATGTGTAAGAGAGTAAGTGCCCTTTGACGGATTTGCCTCCTTAGTCTATTTTTCCACTGTTTATTTTAAAAACTTGTTTTGTGCTTTGCTGTTTGCATTTGCCCTTTAATGTTCGTCTCAATAACGGGATCAATGCACCTTCACTCTACTTTAGTGTGTCTGACTGATAGTTATTTACAGAGTATGGCATGAAAATAAATGACAGAATATGTGAAAATTGCAACACAAGACATCATTAAACATCACTTCTCTCGATACCAACGATGGTAAGGAATAGATAATATATACACAGTATTAAAGTAAAGTTAAATAAATATAAATAAAATAGCGGAGTAGAGAAATACATCCTTTCGCTCTCAAAGTCCCAAAACACAAAGCGAACACAACGCAGGAAAATGGGAAAATCCATTTCTTTAACTTTTTATCAGGGCAAAATTACTGACTAAAACTTATATGTTTTACGTATTTTATATGTTTACATCCAACTGATACAGGAAATTATTTTGTCACAAATTAATCACAATACTTTGTAAAAACGAAATATAAAAACAGGAAGTTACCCCTTACAAATGCACAATCCTACATTCTCAGTTTACGCCTTCAAAATAAAAGTTATCCGCAATTTCCTAATAAACATCAAAATAAAAGTTCATAATCTAGTGTAACAACATCTCTTTATTAGACTGGCAGGACAGGAAGGACTGATGATGAATCAATGGTGCACATGATCTTGAAAAACAAAACTAACTAACTTTCTTGTTCTACACTACGAACGATATGCCAGCCTCTTCTATGAAAAGAACTCCAAATTCCGTCAACCACTACTAAATCTGAATAATTATTAAGTTAATTATTAATCAGTGTTCCAAATTGATAGTTTAGTAACTTTATAAGACTGATTTAGGTGAATTGGTTATCGTTTGCATTTACCCTTTAATGTTCGTCTCAAAAACAGGATATATCGAGCACCTGAATGTCTATTCATATCTATTAAAAAAAAGACACAAAATGACAGAAAAAAAAACTACACTACTTAAAAAAGACACAAAATGACCAAAAAAGACAAAATTACAACAAAAAAAAGACACAAAATGACCAAAAAAGACACAAAATGAAAGAAAAAAAAACGAAATTACTTAAAAAAGACACAAAATGACAAAAAAGACACAGAATTACCAAAAAAAGACACAACACTATTTTCAAAAAAGACACAAAATTACAGAAAGTCTATTCATATATTCCATATTTTGAAGACTGAAGGCCAGACTTTGAGAAGAGTCCTGGCAGGGCAGGAAGGACTGATGATGAATCAATGGTGCACATGATCTTGAAAAACTGTGCAAAATGAGACCACAGCGGACAAGTTCTTAATTGACTTCACTTGGGATTTATCCATTTGCTGTATTCAGCTTTAATCACGGTAGGATTTGTAAAGCGAGGTTCATTCCAGACCCACAGTAGGCCAGACCACAAGAGGCTTTTCAGGCTGCTGAAAACTCTGAGAGGCCCTGATGGGCTTCAGTGTCAGCACTGCATACTGAGCCAGGCCAGTCAGTGTAGCAGGACATATCAGCCTCCTGGAAGAAGACCCACCGCTACCACATTAAAGGTGTGGTTAACATAATCATCCTAACAGATGCTGCTTGGTAGGAAGGGAACAATGATGCACATAGATGAGTCACTGCAGGAATGGTAGCCAGATATCTCTAGGAGTTATGGTTGTATTGGACACTTCCCCACCTCAGGATTTACATTCCATGCCACATTCAGAGCCAACGCTGCTAGTAGTTTGTCTGTTTTAAAAGGAAACCTAAAACTGTGCCACCATTGGTTTGGGGACTATCATTTTAAAGACTTGTGTTGGGCATTTTAGTAATGGCCATCTAGGTTTTTAAGAGTTAAGTTAGGGTTGCACGATTATGGCCAAAATGATAATCATGATTATTCATCGTGTTAGGGAAAACATCTGTATTTTTTTTATTGCACTACTTTTAAACAAACAATAGGAACAGTTTTTAGTGTCCGGTGCTTGTTGTAAACAAACAGAGATCGCTAAGTGAACACCTCCTGCAGCAGCAGCACATACACACTGTACTGCTACAGAGCTAACTGTTAGCCTGTTAGCACATACACACTGTACTGCTACAGAGCTAACTGTTAGCCTGTTAGCACATACGCACTGTACTGCTGCAGAGCTAACTGTTAGCCTGTTAGCACATACACACTGTACTGCTGCAGAGCTAACTGTTAGCCTGTTAGCACATACACACTGTACTGCTACAGAGCTAACCTTTCGCCTGTTAGCACATACACACTGTACTGCTACAGAGCTAACTGTTAGCCTGTTAGCACATACACACTGTACTGCTACAGAGATAACTGTTAGCCTGTTAGCACATACACACTGTACTGCTGCAGAGCTAACTGTTAGCCTGTTAGCAATTTGCAGACGGGACGCTAAGGGGTTAACATCCCCTCTGGCTCTGCAGCTGGGAGAGACTGCTGCAGGAGGACTGTGCCGCTTCGACTCGTTCTTACTCTTCTTAACGAGCCTCCGGCCCCCGCGGCTCGTTAAGAAGAGTAAGAACGAGTCTCCAAAAGTCCAAAAACAACAAAAAAAGTCGCTGGATTTGTCGCCAGTCGCTTTTTTTGAAAAACAGTCACTAAGGGGGTCTGTAAAGTCGCTAAATATAGCAACAAAGTTGCTAAGTTAGCAACACTGCTTCTCCGGCTTTTACAAATGGCGCGTGTTGTTGTTGTGGCGTCCAGTACTACGTCACATCCTGCTTAGCGTTCTATCCAATCAGCAACCAGGCTTTTTTCAGGGGAGAAACCCCCCTGGTGGTTGGTGGACTACTGGTGTAGAAAGTGTTGATTAGATATGCAGGAGAGACGCATTTTAAAATGGAAATATCGCCGACTATCACGTTAATTTAATCGTGGCGACCAAAATCGTGATCACGATTAAAATTCGATATGAATAGTATGTTCGATAGGTATAGGACAAGAAAATGAACATATTTTTGCATGAGACCCTTTGTCACTGAATGTAATCTTGGGGTTGCAGAAATCCGATTCAGTGCCAGCATATATATGGCTTTGAAGAGACTCTTTGGAGGATAATTCTAGATCGAAGTCTGCCAGAATCATAAATGTGTGTGAAAAATGTAACTCATCCTTCCTCCTTTATTTACTTTATTTGACTGCAGTCAAGTGCAAATGTTTTTTTGTTTTTTTTGTAAAGATCCCAGTCCACCATGAACACATTTAGGTAGAACATTCCTGTCCCAGTAAGCAGGGCACTGGGTCAAACATGACAATCCAAACAATCAGCTTCCTCAGTTTAGAGTCATCAGCGCACTAAAGGGATTTAATATGTGTACGAGAAGCAGCACTGCATATTTGTTAGGGTTCGTCAGTTATGTTAACAATATGTTTTACAGTATTATTCTAAATATACGGTTTAATTTGAGGGTTTTTGAGGTTAGCAGCTTTCTCTGAGCTGAAGTCTAGAGTCAGAGCTCTGCAGCAGCAGCTACAATGAGCCAGTGTTACACAGACACAAGGAAACGAGGTGAGAAGGTCCATCCTGTCTGAGGGGGCCGGGGGCCCATTCAGCTCACTGAAGAGGAGAACCTGATGAAAGGTTGACAGTTACTGTGGTTACTTTGGTTCGAGGGTTAATTGTGTAACTCACACAACGTTTTACCTCATGAACTAAACTGAAGCAATTATCCCCCGTTTGGTTTGACCCTTAAGCCCATGGGTTAGCTCAAACTTGTGGCCCCCACCTTGATATGAAAGTTTAATGTGAGTTTTATATGACTGGCACTTTACTGTGTTGTGTGTGGAAGGTCCCTTTAATTACTTTTTTTGGTAATTGTGTGTCTTTTTTAATAATTTTGTGTCTTTTTTTGGTCATTTTGTTTCTTTTTTTAAGTAATTTATTTATTTTTCTGTAATTTTGTGTCTTTTTTTAAGAAATGTGTCTTTTTTAATAATAATGTGTATTTTTTAATAACTATGTGTCTTTTTTGGTAATTCTGTCTTTTTTTGTTATTTTGTTTATTTTTTAATAATTCTGTGTATTTTTTGGTCATCTTGTGTGTTTTTAGAGTAATTTAGTGTTTTTTCAGTCATTTTGTCTTTTTTTGTCATTTTGTGTCTTTTTTAATAATTTTGTCTTTTTTGGTAATGCTGACTTTTTTTAATTTTGTTTATTTTTTAATAATTTTGTGTCTTTTTTAGCCATTCTGTGTCTTTTCTGGTCATTTTATGTCTTTTTTTGGTCACTCTGATCCTGCCTCCAGCGGCCCCCAGGTAATTTGAGTGTGAGGCCCCTGGTCTAATGGCCTCCAAACGGTTTGAAGACTATGAAAACAAGACAAATAAACCCATATGTCTCCTCAGATCTTAGACCAGCTGAAGGCTTCGGGGAGAGTTTGCTGGTATTTTCCAGCGTCATCAACACAACAACATGATGTCATGGTTCAGGGTCTCCAGCTGAGTTCAGACTCAGACTGAAGGTGTTCTGGCCTCTTATTAAAGTCCAACACTCTATTAAGTCATGTCGTGTTATTCTGGCACTTATCTGAAGGTTATAAACACTCAGTTTATGAAGCCTTTAGTCCCTAAACTTCCTTTAGAACAACGCCCAGAATGCTGTTTGCTTAATTTGTTCTTTTGCAGTATTTAATAACATGTAGCGTAGCAGAAGCTAACAGGAAATTAGCATTCACACACATTGTGAATCAAGCTTTCCATTGTGTAAGTTAACTCTGTGTAGTTTTGTTCTATTTCCTCCATGTCTGAATCTTTCCATCCCGCCTGTATTCACCACTTAAAACATGTTTAAATACCATGTTGGTATATTTTTTCACCTATATGACCTGATAATAATAATAATAGATTTTTTATTCTGACTTACTGGATCAACATTTAGAACCAAAAAGAAACAAAGAAAAACCAACATAAATGTGATCTTGTGATTGTGTGTGATCCTGTCATCAACTCTGGTTTTATTCTAGTGGGACTCTGTTTGATTTGGCTCTGGTGTGTTTAGAGGAACAGTTTGGGTCATTTTGTGTGTTTTTTTAGTTATTTTGTGTCCCTTTTTTTGGTCATTTTGTGTCTTTTTTAGTCATTCTGTGTCTTTTTTGGTCATTTTGTGTGTTTTTGTGTCTTTTTTGGGTAATTTTGTTTTGGTTGGTTTTGGGTCTATTTTTGGTCTTTTTGTGTGTGTTTTTTTGGTCATTTGTGTCTTTTTTGGTCATTTTCTGTCTTTTGTTGTGTCTTTTATAGTTATTTTGTGTCTTTTGTTGTCATTTTCTGTCTTTTTTGGTAATTTTGTGTCTTTTTTGGTAATTTTGTGTCTTTTTTTTTGTCATTTTGTGTCTTTTTTGGTCATTTTGTGTCTTTTTTTAGTAATTTTGTGTCTTTTTTTTGTAATATTGTGTCTTTTTTTGGTAATTTTGTGTCTTCTTTTGTAATTTTGTGTCTTTGTTTGGTCATTTTGTGTATTTTTTAGTCATTTTGTGTCTTTTTTAGTCCTTTAGTCCAACATAAAATGTGAGTTTGAATCTTTTTTTTTACTTTCAAAACACTATCATGCTCAATAAAGAATTTTAAATGTGTCAAATGTGACCAAAGGTGTCAAATCTACCATATAAGAGGGTTCCATCCAGTTCTATCATTTGATACTAAATCTATTTGAGCTTGTCTCCAGTTTTACTTGGTATATCATCATCAAACTGAAACTGGCCTCATGGAGTTTACAGCCAGAACTTTAGAGGTAAATGTACAGTAGGGCTCCACGCTGCTTTGTTTTCTAGTCTGATGGAGGCAACAAGTCTGGATTATTTGGAGCTCCAGGACACTCCACAGGGTTTAATAAAAGATCAGATCAGATCAAATGTCACAGTAGGAGTGACCTGATTCATAACCTGGAGTCAAGGCCCCAACAAAAGGTTGGAAGATGAATCTTTGGTGCAGCCTTGCATCATTTTGTCCAGGGTGAAGGAAATGTTGTGCTTCCTGTCATGGTGGGACAATAGTGGGTGGCAACCTGCTTGATATTGGAGAAGCAAGGCATTGTGGGAACTGAAACTGTGAACTTAACTCCATGTGAGAGGGGTACGTGTAAATGAGTGACCTGTGTCCTTAGGTCATGTATGAGGTAGGAAGTTTTTGCATTGAGTCTTTAGGAAAGCCAATGCTGAGAGAAACATCCCCTCCGGCTCTGCAGCTGGGAGAGACTGCTGCAGGAGGACTGTGCCGCTTCCTACTGCGTGTAGACGGCTGGCTCGCTACGCTGCCGTTGGAAATCCCCAGTTCTCTAAAAAAAATACATTTTTTTAAACAAAAAACCCCACTTAAAAACCACAAAAACACATACATTTCTTTTTCACAAAAACACCCAAATAATTACAAAAAACACACACAAAAACAAACAAAAAATGACCCCACACTTAAAACACACCAAGAACATACATTATTTTTTTTTGCAAAAAACACACAAACAATTACAAAAAACACACAAAAACAAACACAACATGACAAAAAAACACATAAGACACACACAAAATTTGACAAAAACACACAATAATCATCAGGTCACTCTGCTCGGGCCGGTTCATCGCTGGTGGCAGCTTTCATTTATCTGGTTTTATTATTATTTTTATGTGTGTTCAAAAACACAACAAAAACACACATAAAAAACACTTTTTTTTTTACAAACCCTTCCATATAAAAACACACTTAAAACACACAAAAACACACCGAAAACACATACATTTCTTTTTTACAAAAAACACAAAAAATGACGAAAAACACCCACAAAAACAAACAAAAAATACACAAAACAGATTAAAAAAATTGGTAACACTTTACAATAACCAACTAAGTGATGTTTATAGATGGTTTATAAACCATTATAAACCATTTACAAAGTGCTATACATTTCATAAAGGTATATGAATCATTTCAAAATCATTAACATACTTAATATGATGTTAAAAGTGTTATAATGAGTGCAACTAAAACTATTAATAAACTATTAATTATAATTCAATTGTTTGTTAATGGTAAAGTAACTAAAAAACTTACAAATCTATTTGCGATTTATAAATTATTTAGTTAGTTAAACATTAATAAATTATGTATTTACCATTCTAAATGGCCTATATTTGGTTTATAAATGATGATTAAACATTAATAAACTATCTGTTTACCATTTATAAATGATGGTTATTGTAAAGTGTTACCAAAAAAATCCTCCTGGGAAATGTTCTATTGTATTTTGATTATTTAATCCTCTCTCCAGCTTAATTATAATGCCAATAAATGTCCACTAATAACTTCCAACTAACAGACTGAGATCAAGGTTAAATGTCTCATAAAAATGTTTTCAGCACTGAGACCAAAACAGAAAGAGAGAGAAAGGTTACCATAGCAACCAGAAAGTGAAATGAAAAAAGAAAGAAAGAAGTCATAGATCATGACGCAGATCAGTAAATCCAAAGTGGAAGAAACCAAAGTCTTAAAATGTATTTAATGAGTGGCTGATGGGACTAAACATGTGCTTTAGACCTGCAGTTAGCAGTTAGCAGTTAGCGGTTAGCTTCATTAGCAGCCTTTGATCTCATCTGGTTGTGTGTTTGTGGTGCTGGGATGGGCCGAGTGAGGAGACGTCCCCGTAAAAATCAGACATTAATAAGAGCTGAAACATGCTGCAGCACCAGAGACACTTTCCTGGACAGGAACACTGTTTTTAATCATAAGGCTGCAGGCTCAGCCTATAATAATAATAATCAACTTTATAATATCAGCTTGTTTCAGACCAGCACGTCAAATGAAAAGTACCTGGTCACATTAGTGAGAAAACCAAAAAACGACTTTTCATAAACAACTTAAACTGTGTTTTCAGCACAACCTTACCTATATGACCTGATTATTATTTGTTTTTTCATTTTTACTTACTGGATCAACATTTTCAACACAAAAACACACCGAAAACACACAAAATGACAACAAAAAAAAACATAAAAAACACTTAAAACACACAAAAACAAACAAAAATGACAAAAAAACACACACAAAAACACACACAAAAAAAGACTAAAAACAAACAAAAAAACACACAAAAATCACGCACAAAATTGACAAAAAACACACATAAAACACACAAAAACAAACACAACATGACAAAAAACACATAACACACACAAAAACACAAAAATTGACAAAAACACACATAAAACACACACAAAAACAAATAAAACACGGCAAAAAACACATAAAACACACACACAAAAATTGACAAAAACACACAAAAACAAACAAAAAGTGACAAAAAAAATACATAAAACACACACAAAAATGACAAAAAACACACAAAACACACACAAAAACACAAAAATTTACAAAAACACACATAAAACACACAAAAACAAACAAATAGTGACATAAAAGCAAACATGAAACACACACAAAAATGACAAAAAAACATACAAAAACACATAAAACACACAACAACACACAAAAACAAACAAAAAGTGACAAAAAAACACAAAAACAAACAAAAATGACATAAAAACACACATAAAACATACATCAAAAACACACAAAAACTGACAAATATCACAAAAAAAAAACATTAAAGACAAAATATTGCATTAAAAATGCTGAATGCAAACTGCAAAATTTGAAAAACCTGCAAAAACTCACACTTGGTCGAGGTGTTTTTTTTATTTACCTTTGCTATAAAAGAGTTGATGCACTAAATTGGACACTGATGAAACTTGTAACAGCTGCCAGCAGGACTCCAGCTGCTGGAGGTTTTCTGTTGCTCCGGTGTTTTCGTGGTCTCCAGAGGTTAAACACATCTCAAGTCTCTTGAACTGTCCAAACTGAACCCAGTTCCTAAAACAGCTCCTCTTTTAATCTTTTAACCCTCTCATCCAAAGTGAGAACAAGAAAAAACTCCCACAGAAACCTCACAACATGACGACGTCTGGTTCTTTAATGTTCTCGTGTAATAACTACGTTCCTTTAAATACATGCAGCCTTCTAATCTGTCTCACATCAATACCACCAACCTTCTGTCTCTGTAAACATGTTAAACATGTTAAACATGTTAAACATGTTGCTGATGTGCTGCACATGTTACATGATCAACTGCTTCAAACAAACACAAACTCTGTTATCTTCCATCTTTCCTTCTAAAACCAGTCCAATAAGGGTTAAAACCATACGAAAATCTTCATGTCAGTCCGTCCATATTTCATGTGTGTTATCTAAAGTGACCCGATATGAGTTTTTATCTTCTATATCTTTGCAATAAATCATTTTCATCATTCAGTATTCCAGGTTTTTCCTCAATTATTCTATTTCTGATTGTCATACATCCTAATTTTATGTTTTCCTTTATACAGTTTTTAATAAAATCCCTTTTTGTGTCACTATTCTAATGCGCAACATGGGTCAGAAATTACCCATATCTATTTTCAATGTTATTTTTAATGTTTGGCTGAGTGTTTCTATGATACATCTATAATTTTGTGTCTTGTTTTTGGTAATTTATGGGTGGTTTTGTGTCTTTTGTGGGTAATTTTGTGTCGTTTTTGGGTGATTTTGTGTCTTTTTTTTGTCATTTTGTGTCGTTTTTTGGTCATATTGTGTCGTTTTTTAGTCATTTGGTGTCTTTTTAAGTTATTCTGTGTCTTTTTTGGTCATTTTGTGTCTTTTTTTGGTCAGTTTGTCTCTTTTTTTAGTCATTTTGTGTCTTTTTTTTGGTCATTTTGTGTCTTTTTAAGTTATTTAGTGTCTTTTTTGGTCATTTTTGTGTATTTTTTGGTCATTTTGTGTCTTTTTTTTGTCATTTTGTGTCTTTTTTTAGTCATTTTGTGTCTTTTTTTTGGTCATTTTGTGTCTTTTTAAGTTATTTTGTGTCTTTTTTAGTCATTTTTTTGTCTTTTTTGGTCATTTTTTGTCTTTTTAAGTCATTGTGTGTCTTTTTTAGTCCTTTAGTCCAACATAAAATGTGATTTTGAATCTTTTTTTTAACTTTCAAAACACTATCATGCTCAATAAAGAATTTTAAATGTGTCAAATGTGACCAAAGGTGTCAAATCTACCATATAAGAGGGTTCCATCCAGTTCTATCATTTGATACTAAATCTATTTGAGCTTGTCTCCAGTTTTACTTGGTATATCATCATCAAACTGAAACTGGCAACAACGAGACGTCACGCTGACTACAAACATTATTTATAAACAGTCGATGGTTCTAATGAAAACAAACAGACAAACAGACAAACAGACTGTTCAGGCTTTAATGAGTATAAACTTCAAGGTGTCAGTCTGTCAATCATCACATCAGGAAGTGCACTTCAGTTTTCACATTCACAGTTTTGTGGCACAAATTAAACTGGTGAATGATTCTTCAGATGTTTCTGTTACTGTTTCACAACTAGCTGTGTTCATTCACAGCAGCGTCTTGAGATGGACACACACACACACACACACACACACACACACACACACTGCATAAAAAAGGTGTTTAGTCTAAAAAACCAGATCAAACAGTAAATCTGAGGGAAATGATCTTGCTGCATGGACAGATAATTTACCTTGACAAGATTTATTAAATTAAGATTATTAAATCTAGAAACAAGCATGTTGAACACTTAAAATAAGAAATTAACTCTTAAAACCAGATAAATTAAAGCTGCCAGCAGTGATGAACTGGCCCGAGCAGAGTGACCTGATGATTATTTGGTTCTTACCAAGATGAAAAAAAAGACCTGTCTTTTTTGTGATTTTACATATTTTTGTGTCTTTTTGTTTCTTTTTTGTGTCTTTTTTTTGGTCTTTTTTTTGTCTTTTGGTGTCTTTTTTTGGTGTTTTTGTGTCTTTTTTTGGTCTTTTTGTGTCTTTTTGTTTATTTTTTGGTGTTTTTGTGTCTTTTTTGTGTCTTTTTTGGTCTTTTTGTGTCTTTTTACATCTTCTTTTAGTCACAAAATGACCAAAAAAGACAAAAAATGTACAAAAGAGATAAATTAAAGCTGCCAGCAGTGATTTCACGTATTTTTGTTTCTTTTTTTTGGTCCTTTTTTGGTCTTTTTTTGGTCTTTTTGTGTCTTTTTTTGGTCTTTTTTTGGTCATTTTGTGTCTTTTTACATCTCCTTTTGATCACAAAATGACCAAAAAAGGCAAAAAATGTACAAAAGAGATAAATTAAAGCTAAAATGATTTGTTTCTTACCAACTTTAGATTTAGAAGTGTTAGATAATTTATCTGGTTTTAAGAGTTAATTTCTTATTTTAAGTGTTCAACATGCTTATTTCTAGATTTAATAATCTTAATTTAATAAATCTTGTCAAGGTAAATTATCTGTCCATGCAGCAAGATCATTTCCCTCAGATTTACTGTTTGATCTGGTTTTTAAACACACCTTCTTCTTTTTTTTGCTGTGCACACAATTTCATCGCTTTGAAGACACTTATTGTTATTTGTATTCTGTATTTTCCAGTTGAAAAAGAGAAGAAATTAAAAGGTAAAACCTGTATTTTGGTGCAGCCAGAAGGAAGAAAAACCATGAAGGCTGTGATTTAGTTCTGGTTTTTAACTCACATCTTGTAAAATTATGGCTTATAGATCACAAACTGAGACGAAGGGAGCATTAAAATAAAAACCCTGTAATCCATGACTGCTTCATAGCAAACACAACATAAAACATGGCCTTCAAGCACAACAGCACAAAGGAGGAAGTCACCTATAAAGAAACATTACAGACACACATATTGCACTTTTTAAAGCATTTCTGCAGGTGAGTGGGCCTGTCTGGACCTGTGACACAATATTCTACAGAAACAGGAAATATCTGACAAAAAGAAAGGGTTGAAGGAGATAAAGAGAGAAAAAAGACACATTTCTGCAAATGCAATGCCAACTTGTCTTGACATGCATAAACTCTTTCTTTCTTTCTTTCTTTCTGAGTAAAACTGGAAGCTGAGCGGCTCTTTTAATGGTCATTTTGTGTCTTTTTTGTGTCTTTTTTTTTGTCATTTTGTGTCTTTTTACATCTTCTTTTGGTCCCAAAATGACCAAAAGAGACAAAAAATGTACAAAAGATTTCAAATTTCTGCAGGTGAGTGGGCCTGTCTGGACCTGTGACACAATATTCTACAGAAACAGGAAATATCTGACAAAAAGAAAGAGTTGAAGGAGATAAAGAGAGAAAAAAGACACATTTCTGCAAGTTCAATGCCAACTTGTCTTGACATGCATAAACTCTTTCTTTCTTTCTTTCTTTCTTTAAAACTTAAAACTGGAAGCTGAGCGGCTTTTTTAATGGTCATTTTGTGTCTTTTTACATCTTCTTTTGGTCACAAAATGACCACAAAAGACAAAAAGAAGGAGATAAAGAGAGAAAAAACACACATTTCTGCAAGTCCAATGCCAACTTGTCTTGACATGCATAAACTCTCTTTCTTTCTTTCTTTCTTTCTGAGTAAAACTGGAAGCTGAGGGCTCTTTTAATGGTCATTTTGTCTTTTTTTGGTCATTTTCTGTCTTTTTACATCTTCTTTTGGTCACAAAATGACCAAAAAAGACAAAAAGAAGGAGATAAAGAGAGAAAAAACACACATTTCTGCAAGTTCAATGCCAACTTGTCTTGACATGCATAAACTCTCTTTCTTTTTTCTTTCTTTCTTTCTTAATGAGTAAAAACTGGAAGCTGGGCAGCTCTTTTAATGGTCATTTTGTGTCTTTTTTTGGTCATTTTGTGTCTTTTTACATCTTCTTTTGGTCACAAAATGACCAAAAAAGACAAAAAATGTACAAAAGATTTCAAATTAAAGCAGGCGAGTGGGCCTGTCTGGACCTGTGACACAATATTCTACAGAAACAGGAAATATCTGACAAAAAGAAAGAGTTGAAAGAGATAAAGAGAGAAAAAAACAACTTGTCTTGACATGCATAAACTCTTTCTTTCTTTCTTTCTTTCTTTCTGAGTAAAACTGGAAGCTGACGGCTCTTTTAATGGTCTTTTTTGTGTCTTTTTTAGGTCATTTTGTGTCTTTTTACATCTTTTGGTCACAGAATGACCAAAAGAGACAAAAAATGTACAAAAGATTTAAAATTTCTGCAGGCGAGTGGGCCTGTCTGGACCTGTGACACAATATTCTACAGAAACAGGAAATATCTGACAAAAAGAAAGAGTTGAAGGAGATAAAGAGAGAAAAAAACACACATTTCTGCAAGTTCAACGCCAACTTGTCTTGACATGCACACACTCTTTCTTTCTTTCTTTCTGAGTAAAACTGGAAGCTGACGGCTCTTTTAATGGAAATGTTGGCTTGTTTTGCTTGTTTTGCTTGTTTTGTGGTTTATTTTTTCAGCTCCAGATGAATCACAGCTTTGAATGTTTCCAATTCAACAGGATAGTTCTATTACTATTATATAAAAAGATACAAACAGTGTGTGTGATGGTGTGAGAGGCTGTTTCTAATGGTAAAATGGTTTCTTTTACTTATTCCACCAATCATTTCCATGCAGGTTTTCTGGAAGGAAGAACAAAATTTGGTTTTGTCAAAGTGGAAAATGGAAACAAAAGTCAGTTGAGGAGTTGAGTGTCCTAATACTCCAAATCCATAATTCAAGTTAATTTTGTCACAAGTCACAATTTGATAACATTCTCTCATTAACCCTCTATGGGACGGTGTTGCCCCATTTTTGGCCTGTTAAATTTCTACAATGCTTCTTTTTTAAAAAAAGAGTATAGGGAACCAATAGCAATGCTTTAATTTGTCACATGACCTCCAGGCGGCCATATTGAAACACTGTTTTGCAGACTTTTCCAAAGGAAACAGCTTTTTGCGCCACAAAAAATCACTCAAAACGTCATTTCGTGGCCCTTTTCTATTCCTACTGATAGGAGAGTAAACCTTCATTTCTGATAGTTTCATGCAATTAGACTGTTGAAGACATTCATTTCAATGGGTTGTTGGTTCAATGGTTCAATGTTTCCTCCAGGCAACATTCAGACAAGAAACCGGTTTAAAAAGTTCAGTTTTTTGGGGTCATTTTGTGACTTTTTTGGGTCTTTCTTGGTTAATTTAGTGTCTTTTTTGGTAATTTTACATGTTTTTTTTTTAAAGACAATAAGTCCAAATTCTTTGATTTCAGCTTCTTCAATGTGAATATTTCTGGTTTCTTTGTTCCTTTATGACAATAAACTGAATATCTCTTTGGTTTGTGGACAAAACAAGAGATTTGAGTTTGGAAACACTCATTGATATTTTTATATGTTTTATTCACCAAACAACTAATCGATTAATCGTTTAAATAATAGAGAGACTAATCCATAATAAAAATAATCATTATTTGCAGCCCTAAGTGTTCTGTCTGTGCTGTTTGTTCTTCATTGTGTTCTCTCTGAACTCTTGACATCATTTTAATGAGGGTTAGGGAAATAAATAAAGGAGAAATTAAATAAAACTCCACAAAAATACACCTTAACTTGCCGTCTTCAGACTAAAACTGTAGCTGATTAATTAACCTGAAGAACCTGTGAACAAACTTTGACATGTAAAAATGTTCCAGTTTCCCTTTAAACGTTTAAAAACTGTTTGTTAAAACTGATTTAAACTTCCACAGTTCAGGTGGTTAATAAACATTTTTCCTACATTAACATCTGTGTTCCGTCCAATCTGCAGAACAAGGCGGAGCAGTGGAGACGCCTGCAGGAGGATTAACCCCTTCATGTTCATTCATTCATGCTAACAAGGGCCGCTGTGAGCCGGCCGGCTGGGCCGGACCACAAATATGTGTGTGTTTGTTCAGCCGACCTACCGGAGCTAAATACAGACGCTGATAGAGGAGACGAGCTGCTGCTGGAATTAAGAAGTGGCTGCAAAGTTCTAATGGAAATTACCCAAACACTGTAAAAAAGGTGTTTAAAAACCAGATCAAACAGTAAATCTGAGGGAAATGATCTTGCTGCATGGACAGATAATTTACCTTGACAAGATTTATTGAATTAAGATTATTAAATCTAGAAATAAGCATGTTGAACACTTAGAATAATAAATTGACTCTTTAAACAAGATAAATTATGTAACACTTCTAAATCTAAAGTTTTTTTTATCTTGGTAAGAACCAAATAATCATCAGGTCACTCTGCTCAGGCCAGTTCATCGCTGCTGGCAGCTTTAATTTATCTCTTTTGTACATTTTTTGCCTTTTTTGGTCATTTTGTGACCAAAAGAAGATGTAAAAAGACACAAAATGACCAAAAAAGACACAAAAAGACAAAAAAAAGACACAAAAAGACCAAAAAAGACACTCAAAAATACACAAAATACGTAAAATCACAATAAGGACAGTTTTTTTTATCTTGAGAAAGAATTAAGAAACTAATAATCATCAGGTCACTCTGCTCGGGCCAGTTCATCACTGCTGGCAGCTTTCATTTATCTCTTTTGTACATTTTTTGCCTTTTTTGGTCATTTTGTGACCAAAAGAAGATGTAAAAAGACACAAAATGACTAAAAAAAGACACAAAAAGACCAAAAAAGACACAAAAAGACACTAAAAAGACACAAAAAATAAACAAAAAGATACTAAAAAGACACAAAAAATAAACTAAAAGATACTAAAAAGACACAAAAAAGACACTAAAAAAGACACAAAAAGACCAAAAAAAGACACAAAAGACACAAAAAAAAAGACACTCAAAAAGACAAAAAAAAGAAACAAAAAGACACAAAAAATATGTAAAGTCATAAAAAAGACAGTTTTTTTTATCTTGGTAAGAATCAAATAATTGTCAGGTCACTCTGCTCGGGCCAGTTTAATTTATCTCTTTTGTGCATTTTTTGCCTTTTTTGGTCATTTTGTGACCAAAATGAGATGTAAAAAGACAAAAAATGCCCAAAAAAAAGACACAAAAGACAAAAAATGACACAAAAATGACAAAAAAAGACAAAAAAATGACCCAAAAGAATTTAACAATCTTAATTTAAGAAATCTTGTCAAGGTAAATTATCTGTCCATGCAGCAAGATCATTTCCCTCAGATTTACTGTTTTTATCTGTTTTTTTTTGCAGTTTGATCACTTGTGAGTTTTCAACAACATTTTCTATTTGGCATTGAGTTCATGTGCAAAAGCCAGGAAAGCAAAGTAACTTTCCATGCAAAGAAAAACAAATCACTGCTCCCTTCTTTTATATAAAATTCATTTTCACAAAAAGCATGAGCCCAGAACTAACTAACACACATAGCAATAAATACTTTCTGCACTGACATACATAAATAAATGCTGTCCAGATATTCTACTAGAGGGGCTTTGAATGAATCAGCTGTGCTCAGGTTCACAGTCAGCACATTGACCCAGCAGGAGGAGAACCTGCTCCTCCCAACGGGGACTTCTTTAATTTACGGCTCATGAGAAGAAGGAGCCATGTGAGGAGGTGCAGCTGTAGTGGGAATATAACCAATATTACACCAACATGAAACAGAGTCAAAGGAAGGTTCCACAAGAACAGGAACACCTCAAAACATTAGAATATTGTGAAAAAGTTCAATATTCTTTGTCAGTTATTTCAGGAAGTGAAACTCATATATTATATAGATTCATTACACACAGAGTGAAATATTTCAAGCCTGTTTTTCTTGTAATTTTCATTCAATGATTCTGGCTTAGAGATAATGAAAACACAAAACTCAGTGTGTCAGAAAATGAGAATATTGTGAAAAAGTTTGAGATTTTTTTTTCTCGTAACTTTGTATTTTTTTTTCTTGTAAATGTATGAGTTTTTTCAGTTGAATTTGTGATTTTTTTTTTCTTCACAAAATTTGTCATTTTTTCCTTGTAAATTTGTCTTTTTCTCATACATTTTTATTTTTCTCATGAATTTTTAGATATTTTTTAAATCATAAATTTGTATTTTTTTGTCTTAAATTTTAGTTTTTTTTCTGGTTAATTTATGAGTTTTTTCTTGTAGATTTATGAGTTTTTTCTCTTAAATTTGAAAAAACATAAAACTCTGTGTGTCAGTATAAAATGAGAATATTGTGAAGAAGGAGGAGAGCAGGAGGAGGAGGAGGAGGAGAAAAAAGAGGAGGACAAAAGTAGGAGGAGGAGGAGGAGAAAAAGATGAGGAGGAGGAGGAGGAGGAGAAAAAAGAGGAGGAGAGAGAGAGAGAGAGAGAGAGAGGAGGAGCAGGAGAGGAGGAGGAGATGAGGAGGACTTGAGAGGACTTGGGAGTGGTTCTCTAGTAATCTGGAACATAGACTACATTATGTTGCATATAAGGGAGTAAATTCCCCTTATGACCAAATGTGGTGTCCCCCAGGGATCAATCCTGGGGCCATTATTGTTCCTTATATATATTAATGAAGCCTGACATTTGTGTTTAAAATCTCCTTTTTTGTATTGATCTTATGTAATATTCTAATTTTCTGAGACGCTGAGTTTTGTGTTTTCATTATCTCTAGGCCAGAATCATCAAAATCACAATAAAAACAGGTTTGAAATATTTCACTCTATGTGTAATGAATCTATATAATATATAGTATAAGTTTCACTTTCTGAAATAATTGACAGAAAATATTGAACTTTTTTTACAATATTCTAATTTTTTTTTTAGATGTACCTGTAATGTAAATGTCTCGCTAAGAATTACAATCAGGTAAATAAAAAATAAATACTAAATTCTAAGTGAAGCTGAAGCTCCAACAGACAGAAAAGGACAGTTAATGTGTCTCCTGCATTTAAAAAAAAAAACACACTTTGGGAGCAAAACAACCCACGAGGACAGATGTTTGGTAGATTACAGCGCCAACTGTCTGTCTTTTCTTTTGGTTCGGTTTATAAAGTTCCATTCACTGAAACCAAAACATCTCCACAGTTGTTTTTGTTGGAGAGTTACAGCAACAAGTCAGGGATGAAAACTGTCCATGGCAACCAAAAAGTGCAGGAGGAGGAGGAAAAGCGAAAGAGAGGAGGAGAAAAATGGGAGTAACCAAATGTGGTGTCCCCCAGGGATCAATCCTGGGGCCATTATTGTTCCTTATACACCATCAGTCAAAAGTTTTAGAACACCCTAATTGTTCCAGTTTTTTATTGAAATTCAAGCAGTTCAAGTCAAATGAACAGCTAGAAAGGGTCCAAAGGTAAGTGTTGAAGGTAAGGTTAACCAAAAGATCAGAATGATAGAAAAAGGCCTTTTTCAGGGAACAAGAAATGGGTTAAAAACTTAAAGCAGTTCTGCCGCAACGGAGGTTGATCAAGCCTTGAAAGTTGCTAAGTTGCTACCAATTCCTACAGGTGTCCCAACTTTTCTTGATCACTTACAACCTACAAGTTGCTCCACATTTAAGGGAACTTCTGCAACAGAGTTGGGAAGAACTTCCTGAAGAATATTTGATTTCCATTGAGTGTGTTCAGCTGTTCTATCTGTTAAGGTGCTACTTCCATGAGTCAACAGTTTAGAATACATTTTCCTTTCTAAACTGATTCTATGATTTATTTTTTTACTCCAGTTGTTTATTTGTTATATGCATTAATTTCAGAGTACACTGACACATTAAACTGCATCATTTTCAATAAAATTCTGGAAAAGTTGGGGTGTTCTAAAACTTTTTACCAGTAGTGTATATATATATATATATATATATATATATATATATATATATATATACATACCACACAAGAAGGACCAACATCACATGAATGCAAGTCTGTAAAAATGGGTTTTGAGAAGTAAATAAACATTCTGCAACGTTTTCTGCAACTGAGACATAAACAGATAAAATTCTGAAAAAGTTGGGGTGTTCTAAAACTTTTGACCAGTAGTGTATATATTAATGAAGCCCGACATTGCCCATGGCAACCAAAAAGTGCAGGAGGAGGAGGAAAAGCGAAAGAGAGGAGGAGAAAAATGGGAAAAATAAATTCCCGACCCCATTGTGACCAAATGTGGCGTCCTCCAGGGATCAATCCTGGGGCCATTATTGTTCCTTATATATATTAATGAAGCCCGACATTGCCCTTGGCAACCAAAAAAAGTGCAAAATCATCATCGTCATTAAAAAAAAAAGGAAAACCATCCCAATGGTCCATGGGATTTATGTCTAATCCTGTTTCTTTCCATCTTATCGAGTCCTGAGGTACTCCGGCGTGGAGTAGTTGAAGAGCAGGAAGTCCATCCGGTACAGGTTGAACAGTTTCTTCTGGTAGAACGGACTGATGTGCTTGAAGAAACGTGCCGCCATGTTGCCGTCCGTCCTGGTGCTTTTCCCGGACGCTGGGAACTGGAGCATCTCGTCCACTCCGGCCAACCGGAGCACGGCCCGGGCGTCCGGCTGCAGCGTCTCGTACTTCCCGACCACGTCGTAGTGGATGAGGCAGGGGTGGCACAGCGAGTGGACCCGCTCCCAGTGCTCGTTGAGCGGCTCCTCCCGCTGGGTCCTAGGGTCCACCAGGTACTGGACGAACTCGTTGAACTTGACGTCATTGCCTTTCTCCAGCGCCTCGTGCTCCGGGTCGGGCCGGTGGCGCCGGATGATCTTGGTGCCGTAGCGCTTGTGGAAGGCCGTGTTGTAGCTCCGCGTGAACTTGTTGCGGTAGGCGGACACCAGGCGCTCGAAGGGCTCCCGCACGAAGATGAACTTGAGGTAGCTGCGGAGCCGCTGGTTGATCTCCGGGACCGAGAACTCGGAGAGGGTGCGCAGGTTACCGGCCACGTGGGCCTCGTTGGCCGGGATGGCGAGGGGGTCGGTGTAGCGGCCGTTACTGTTGAGGACCATAAGGACTCGCTTCCAGTTGGTGCAGGCAACCTGGAGGAGATAAAAGACACAAATAAGTCTTTCGAACCAAATAGGCTGGTGCATATATGAAAAAAAAAACACCTAATCCTAAAGAAATTCTACCAGAAAGTTTCTCAGCTGTTTCTTGTATTATATATACGAATGTTTGACTTGTGCTTTTTATTATTTTATGTTTTCTCTTATCCTGCTGCATCTCACCCATTGAGCCCCACTGCCACCACCCACCCTCAATCAACAGTCATTAGATTTGATTAGATTGAACTTTATTGTCGCTGAACAAAGTAACAGCTACTTGGACAACAAAATTCTAAATATAGGCCACCTACAGCAATGCCAATACATTAGTGTAGGAGTAGGAGTTGTTGGGTGAAGTTGTTCTGTAAAGTTGTTTACATTTGTACTGTATTTTTTGCAGAATTATTCTGGTAACCACAGCTGCCAGTTTTTTTCTGTAAAAGCAACAGAATTTTTTTACAGTGTACTTTTTTCTCTATAAACCTCTTAAACAATGTCCGCCCTGCTCAAAACTACCAAATGTTGAAACATTTTTGGCAATTTGACGCTTTAAATGCCAGTTTGATTGCATGGTGTCTCTGGTGTTTTTTATGGGGGGAAAAATACACAAAAATGTAGTTAATTTTCATATAATAAATATTTTTTGGCTGATAGTTTTGCTCAGGACTGAAGTTGATTGAAAAATGTAACCAAAAAAAAATGTTGAAAAAAATATATATCAGTAATATTTTTTTGCGTTTTTTTAAAAGTGGACATGTCTGCCTTCTAGTGGCCATAAAGGGGTTTTTACATCTTAAATATGACACTTCACAAAAACTAAAAATGCATCAAAATAAATTTTGTTGCTAATCTTTGACTATCCAAGGCTGTGATAAAAACAAAAAAACAATGCCCCAGCCAAAAAATATTTTGTGGAAAATAACTACATTTTATGCACTGTTGAAAAACAGTGACCTCATGTAATCAAACTGGCATTTAAAGGGTTAAAATAATCAAAATGTTTGAATGTTGGTTGTTTTAGCAGGGTGGAAGTTGTTTCATGAACGTTTATGCAGAAAAAAGTAAAAAGATAAATATTGATCTGTAAAGTTTTTGTAGCATTTCTTGGAAGTGGGCATTTTCAGCCCGAAGAAAATTGAAATTTGAATTTCAAAATATATCAAGAAAAAACCTTCTTCCAAAAATCATAACATTTGCAGCATCACAGCCAAAATTATTGAAAATGTGGTTATGATTTTCAGCTGCACTGTTTAATCTGATTGTAACCAACCTTGGGTACGTAGCAGTAAATAAGGCTGTGTTTATCATCCACTATGAGGTGTTTGAGGTCCTCAGGTGAAAGCACCTGGCGCTTCCTGGTGTGGCTCAGACACGCCTGCTCCAGCAGCTCCCTGCGGCCCTGCAGGTTCCTCTGAGGTTCCTCCAGCTGCTTAGAGACGTGAAAGAGGAAAAGAGAAGAAACAGAAAAAAAACCTTTTATACATTATTGCAGGTAAGTTGTTGTCCAAAGTAGAGGTGGGCAACATATACTGTTTATGATAACATTCTTAACATTGGTTTAACGATATGCAATTTTACATTACAGAGTATTTATAATTAGGGGTGTGCCATAACGTATTGTTCACGATTATACCGTTAGCCGGTCGCATTAGCATTTAACATTAGCCGGTCGCGTTAGCATGTAACATTAGCCGGTCGCATTAGCCGGTCACATTAGCTGGTCGCATTAGTCAGTCGCACATTAGTCGGTCGCATTAGCCGGTTGTATTAACCGGTGGCATTAGCCGGTTACATTAGTCAGTCGCACGTTAGTCGGTCGCGTTAGCTGATCGCATTAGCCGATCACATTAACCGGTTGCACATGAGTCGGTTGCACATTAGCCGGTCACATTAGTCAGTCACATTAGCCGGTTGCACATTAGCCGGGTGCACATTAGCCGGTCACATTCGC
The DNA here is from genome assembly GCF_030273125.1 of Centropristis striata. Taxonomy (NCBI): domain Eukaryota; kingdom Metazoa; phylum Chordata; class Actinopteri; order Perciformes; family Serranidae; genus Centropristis; species Centropristis striata. Next base: position 2,037,915 of record NC_081521.1, on the reverse strand, counting down.
CGGTAACACATTAGCCGGTCACACATTAGCTGGTCACACATTAACCGGTCGCATTAGTCAGTCAGTCGCACATTAGTTGGTCGCATTAACCGGTAGCATTAGCCGGTCACACATTAGCCTGTCAAATTAGCTGGTTGCACATTAGCCGGTCGCATCAGCTGGTCGCACATTAGCCAATCACACATTAGCTGGTCACAATAGCCAGTCACATTAGCCGGTCAAATTAGCCGGTTGCACATTAGTCGGTTGCACATTAGCCGGTCCCATTAGCTGGTTGCACACTAGCCGGTCACACGTTAGCTGGTCACAATAGCCGGTCACATTAGCCGGTTGCACATTACCCAGTCACATTAGTCGGTCGCATTAGCCAGTCACATTAGCCGGTTACATTAGTCAGACTAACATGTTTACATGCACTTCAGTTGTCCAGTTATAGTCAGATTAAGGCAATAATTGTGTCCTGTAAACGTACTGAGTGAATATTCAGGGAGTTCGGTGTCTGTGTGATTGTGTCTCACCTGGTCTCCGTTGTAGAGCGTCTGAAGAGGACTCCTCCTGCTTTTCCCAGGACTGCTGTCTGTCTTCACACCAAGTTCTACAGTTAAAAAACACAAATCAAAATCCCATGTTATGACAGCTGCTCCCAACATTTATTGATCGTTTATCCCCATTCAGCAGAAGAGTTCTGCTTCTATTGTCTTCCCATCGTTCCTGTTCATTTCTCTTTTCTTTTCCACAGGATTAAAGTTAAATATTACCACTATAAATCACAACGTGTTGTCTGTTATAAGTCAAACAAAAGATCATGTCTGAGAAACTTCATTGTGGGTTCTTTGTTGACTTTGTCACCACCGATTTAAGCCCCGACCACATTACTTTCATTTTTTCCGAAGCTTAAGCTGCTCACTAATGAGAAACACTTTTATTTTACAGTGTGTCACCCAGAGGTTTAAATTACACTTTAAAGATGTCTGTCCAGGGTTATGGGGACGGTCAGTCTCAGAGCCAACTTTCCGAGCCTCTGGTTCTTTTTGTCATGACGTGATCCTCCCTCCTTCATTTATAGATTCCATAAGAACACAGTGTTCCTTCCCAACTCTTTCTCTAACTCTTACATAAGAAGCATCTCTCACATTTAGGTCTGTCTTTGCTCCAGCTGAGACTTTTCTCTACTTAATCTATCCACAGCAAGCTAACTGGAGGAGAAAACAGATTTGGAGAACACGCACTACCAATTTCTTTACATTTCAATGATAAATATGCATCAGTGGTTAGCTGCACTGCAAAAAAGGTGTTTAGTCTAAAAAACAGATAAAAACTCTAAATCTGAGTGAAATGGTCCAGAAATAAGCATTTAAAATAAGAAATGAACTCTTAAAACCAGATAAAGTAAAGCTGCCAGCAGTGATGAACTGGCCCGAGCAGAGTGACCTGATGATTATTTGGTTCTTACCAAGATTTTAAAAAAAAACTAATTTTGTGTCTTTTTGTGTCTTTTCTGTGGAGTTTTTTGTCTTTTTGTGTCCTTTATTTGGCTTTTTTGGTGATTTTTTAAAATCTTTTTATGTTTTTTTGTGATTTTATGTCTTTTGCTTCTTTTTTTGGTCATTTTATGTCTTTTTGTTTCTTTTTTCAGTTTTTTTTTGGTCTTTTTGGGTCTTTACTACGTCTTCTTTTGGTCACAAAATGACCAAAAAAGACAAAAAATGTACAAAAGAGATAAAATTAAAGCAGCCAGAGCAGAGTGACCTGATGATTATTTGTTTCTTACCAAGATAAAAAAAAATTTAGATTTACAAGTGTTAGATCATTTATTTGTTTTAAGAGTTAATTTCTTATTTTAAGTGTTCAACATGCTTATTTCTAGATTTAATCATCTTAATTTAATAAATCTTGTCAAGGTAAATTATCTGTCCATGCAGCAAGATCATTTCCCTCAGATTTACTGTTTGATCTGGTTTTTAGACACAACTTTTTTTTTGCAGTGTACGGGTCAGAACAATGCCTGGCTGCTCTGTTCGTTTGAGAAAATTAAATATCTGGCTGGAGACCTGATCGTCTCTCCTCCTCCTCCTCCTCCTCCTCCTCCTCCTCCTCCTCCTCCTCCTCCTCCTCCTCCTCCTCTCTCCTCCCCCTCCCGGCCCGTGGCGGTCAGTGTTTGGGTCTGCAGCTAATGCACGTTTTTTTTTTGCACATGTGGCCAAACAATGTATAGGGCTGATCTGGACGGAGATGAAGGAGAGCAGATGAAGGAATGTGCTTCATGTATGTTAGCATGAGGGAATCTACTTGAAAGAGAGAGAGAGGACCTATGGAATGATGGGGACATGCCATTCCATCATATGGAAAACATATCAGCTAGCAAGAAGAAAGAAAAGTGTGGAACCCAGAAGACTGAGGCTGTTTCTCCCCTTTTGTAGTAGTGGGACTCTATTTGATTTGGGTCTTGTGTGTTTAGCGTTAAAACAATTCTGGTAATTTTGGGTCTTTTTTGGGTCATTTTGTGTCTTTTTTTAGTCATTTTGTGTCTTTTGTGTGTGTTTTTGTCTCTTTTTTTAGTAATTTTGTGTCTTTTTTTGGTAATTTTGTGTCTTTTTTTTGGGTCATTTTTTTTGTCATTTTGTGTCATTTTTTAGTCATTTTGTGTCTTTTTTGTCATTTTCAGTCCTTTTTTGGTCATTTTGTGTCTTTTGTTGGTCATTTTCAGTCTTTCTGTCTTTTTTTTTAGCCCTTTCATGTCTTTCTTTTACTCATTTTGTGTCTTTTTTGGTCATTTTGTGTCTTTTTTTATATCCTTTTGTGTCTTTTATTGTAATTTTGTGTCTTTTAGTGTCTTTTTTGTAATTTTTGTGTCTTTTTTTAGTCATTTTCGGTCTTTCTGTGTCTTTTTTGGTCCTTTTGTATCTTTTTTTAGTCATTTAGTGTCTTTTTGGGTATTTTTTTTTCTTTTTTGGGCCATCTTGTGTCTTTTTGTGTCTTTTTTAGTCCTTTAGTCCAACATAAAATGTGATTTTGAATCTTTTTTTTTACTTTCAAAACACTATCATGCTCAATAAAGAATTGTAAATGTGTCAAATGTGACCAAAGGTGTCAAATCTACCATATAAGAGGGTTCCATCAAGTTCTATCATTTGATACTAAATCTATTTGAGCTTGTCTCCAGTTTTACTTGGTATATCATCATCAAACTGAAACTGGCCTCATGGAGTTTACAGCCAGAACTTTAGAGGTAAATTTACAGTAGGGCTCCACGCTGCTTTGTTTTCTAGTCTGATGGAGGCAACAAGTCTGGATTATTTGGAGCTCCAGGATATGTATACCAAATGTAATACATCTATGTGTCTGCTTAAGCCTTGTAAAAAAACATATATATTTAAACCACTATTAGTTCAAGATTTAAATCTAACTGTAAATCATATATGCTTCCTGCTTTTTTGAGGAAGCAGAAAACAAAAAAAAGGAGAAGAGTTGCTGTGATGGTGACTGAGCAAATATAGTAGAAACTGTAGTAGAAGAGGATCTGAGAGGCTGCAGCTTCTCTCTCTGCTGCTCTGAGCTCACATGAATCACCAAAATCCTCAACTTCCTCTGGCTGAATCTGTGCCACATCATCTGATTATCCTGCAGAGATAGGCATCTATGTCCTCCTGCAGCATGTTGAAAGCTTATGTATGGATACAGCACACACACATAGGACTGTTTTTAGTATGTGATTGAAATGCATCACTCAGATCCAAAGTTTATGCATAAAAATCAGACTGTGTAAGTCCCCGGTGGCTCTGAATCTAATGGATGGGGTGTAAAAGCTCTCAGTCAACAGCAAAAAAGTTCACATCATAAGCAGCTAAGCCTTCCACAAACTCAGGACGCTTCCTCAGGAAACTGGAAAGTAGGTCAAGAGACACTTGTGAAAGCTCTAGTTATATTAATGGTTTATTGTCTGTATTCGAGTATAAACAGTGCATGAAGGAGAGGAAACGTTTAAGTGATTCATCCATATTGAGGGGAAAAGGAAACATATATATATACACAGACAGTCATGGGAAAACGTATTAGACCACCCTTGTTTACTTAACTTTTTTGTTCATTTTAATGCCTGCAGGTACTAGGGCTGCATGATTATTAATCATGATTATTCATCATGTTAGGGGAAACATCTGTATTTTTATTGCACTACTTTTAAACAAACAATAGCAACACTTTTTAGTGTCTGGTGCTTGTTGTAAACAAACAGAGATCGCTTAGCTAACACCTCCTGCAGCAGCAGCACATACACACTGTACTGCTACAGAGCTAACTGTTAGCCTGTTAGCACATACACACTGTACTGCTACAGAGCTAAAAGTTAGCCTGTTAGCACATACACACTGTACTGCTACAGAGCTAACTGTTAGCCTGTTAGCACATACACACTGTACTGCTACAGAGCTAACGGTTAGCCTGTTAGCACATACACACTGTACTGCTACAGAGCTAACTGTTAGCCTGTTAGCACATACACACTGTACTGCTACAGAGCTAACTGTTAGCCTGTTAGCACATACACACTGTACTGCTACAGAGCTAACTGTTAGCCTGTTAGCACATACACACTCTACTGCTACAGAGCTAACTGTTAGCCTGTTAGCACATACACACTGTGCTGCTACAGAGCTAACTGTTAGCCTGCTAGCACATACACACTGTACTGCTACAGAGCTAACGATTAGCCTGTTAGCACATACACACTGTACTGCTACAGAGCTAACTGTTAGCCTGTTAGCACATACACACTGTACTGCTACAGAGCTAACTTTTAGCCTGTTAGCAGTTTGCAGACTGGACGCTAAGGGGTTAACATCCCCTCCGGCTCTGCAGCTGGGAGAGACTGCTGCAGGAGGACTGTGCCGCTTCGACTCGTTCTTACTCTTCTTAACGAGCCTCCGGCCCCCGCGGCTCGTTAAGAAGAGTAAGAACGAGTCTCCAAAAAGTCTGCAATAACACCAGAAAAAGTCGCTAGATTTCTAGCTAGTCACTTTTTTTGAAAAATAGTCGCTAAAGGTTTTGTGTCATGTGTTGTTGTGCTCACACAGTGCAAGTACAAATCATTAGTGGCGCATTGATATTAATGATCATGTGAAATTTCAGCCGCTGCTGAATGAATGTAGGGGAAACACCTTGAAGGACATTCCCATGCTCAGTTATGTCTCATAAGTTGTCGTGGCAATTTTTGCTCTTTTTGATTTCTCATTTCTTACCCATATTTGGTGCTAAATTAACTCAAGTGAAAAAAGTCACATTATGGCATCAAAACCTTGGTGAACACCACAGAAATCCCCTGCCATGATTTGGTGTCATAAACTTTTGACATTTGGAGATGTCTGCAATGTGTCTGAATCACTTCTGCTCTTTAATCTGCTGTGAAACCCCCTTAGTGGCAACACATCCTCTGATTGATCTACAGTTTGTGGCTGGAAAGTTTCATGAGTCCCTGTAGAAGAGCAGGGTCTTTTTTCTCCCCTGATAAAAGCCTGGTTGCTGATTGGATAGAATGCTAAGCAGGATGTGACGTAGTACTGGACGCCACAACAACACGCGCCATTTGTAAAAGACCGTGAAGTAGTGTTGGCAACTTAGCAACTTTGTCGATATATTTAGCGGCTTTTCGGCTCTTCTCTTCTTCGTTAAGAAGAGTAAGAACGAGTCGAATCAGCACAGTCCTCCTGCAGCAGTCTCTCCCAGCTGCAGAACCGGAGGGGATGTTAACCCCTCAGCGTCCAGTCTGCTAATTGCTAACAGGCTAACACTTAGCCCTGTAGCAGTACAGTGTGTATGTGCTAACAGGCTAACAGTTAGCTCTGTAGCAGTACAGTGTGTATGTGCTAACAGGCTAACAGTTAGCTCTGTAGCAGTACAGTGTGTATGTGCTAACAGTTAGCTCTGTAGCAGTAGAGTGTGTATGTGCTAACAGGCTAACAGTTAGCTCTGTAGCAGTACAGTGTGTATGTGCCAACAGGCTAACAGTTAGCTCTGTAGCAGTACAGTGTGTATGTGCTAACAGGCTAACAGTTAGCCCTGTAGCAGTACAGTGTGTATGTGCTAACAGGCTAACAGTTAGCTCTGTAGCAGTACCATGTGTATGTGCTAACAGGCTAACAGTTTGCTCTGTAGCAGTACAGTGTGTATGTGCTAACAGGCTAACAGTTAGCTCTGTAGCAGTACAGTGTGTATGTGCTAACAGGCTGACAGTTAGCTCTGTAGCAGTACAGTGTGTATGTGCTAACAGGCTAACAGTTAGCTCTGTAGCAGTACAGTGTGTATATGCTAACAGGCTAACAGTTAGCTCTGTAGCAGTACAGTGTGTATGTGCTAACAGGCTAACAGTTAGCTCTGTAGCAGTACAGTGTGTATGTGCTAACAGGCTAACAGTTAGCTCTGTAGCAGTACAGTGTGTATGTGCTAACAGGCTAACAGTTAGCTCTGTAGCAGTACCATGTGTATGTGCTAACAGGCTAACAGTTAGCTCTGTAGCAGTACAGTGTGTATGTGCTAACAGGCTAACAGTTAGCTCTGTAGCAGTACAGTGTGTATGTGCTAACAGGCTAACAGTTAGCTCTGTAGCAGTACAGTGTGTATGTGCTAACAGGCTAACAGTTAGCTTTGTAGCAGGCTCTATTTTTGGCTGACCTCTGGCTTACTGACGGACTGACTGACTGACTGACTGAGTCACTGGCCGAGTGGGTGAGGAAGTGACAGATTCACTGAGTAATCTTTGTTTTGGGGGCGGGGCTAACCAAGGCTGCCCCTCCGCTGCCCTCTTCTAAGTTGTCCTCCTAAGTTGTCCTTATAAGGACAGAGCTTCTACTTGACTCATCTCATTTCAAGGTATTCCAGCTGAAGCCGAGACACAACGTGAAATAACTTTATATGATGAATAGTGTAGATAAACTTTCAGTAGGTTGAAATGTGACGTTATAGCAGCACATGAGACTCTGGAGCTCCACAGTCTAGTCCAGGGGTCTCAAACTGGCGGCTCGCGGACCAATTGTGGCCCTCGTGACGATATTTTGTGGCCCCCACCTTGATATGAAAGTTTAATGTGAGTTTTATATGAATGGCACTTTACCGTGTTGTGTGTGGAAGGTCCCTTTAATTACTTTTTTGGGTAATTTTGTGTCTTTTTTTGGTAATTTTGTGTCTTTTTTTAGTAATTTTGTGTCTTTTTAAAATAATTTAGTCTTTTAAAATAATTTTGTGTCTGTTTTGGTAATTCTGTGTCTTTTTGGGGTCATTTTGTGTCTTTTTTAAATAATTTTGTGTCTTTTTTGGGTCATTTTGTGTCTTTTTTAAATAATTTTGTGTCTTTTTTGGTAATTCTGTGTATTTTTTGGTCATTTTGTGTCTTTTTTAAGTAATTTATTGTTTTTTCAGTCATTTTGTGTCTTTTTTTTTTAGTAATTCTGTGTCTTTTTTGGTCATTTTGTGTCTTTTATAAGTAATTTATTGTTTTTTCAGTCATTTTGTGTCTTTTTTTAGTAATTCTGTGTCATTTTGTGGTCATTTTGATACTGCCTCCAGAGGCCCCCAGGTAATTTGATTTTGCTTTGTTTAAATAAATGCTTTGTTTCAGATGCACCATCTGTAGACCTCTATCTCTACTATAAAATCCATCTTAAATCACTCTACTGCTCCTTTCTCTTAAATGTTAAAAGCCTTTATAAAGTCTTCTGTCTATCTGCAGCCAGCTTTGATATTCTTTTCCATTAGCGGTTTAAAATCTTTTGTTGTGTATAAAAAGTTAAACCCAGGAATGTTCCTCTTGTCCTTTATAACACATCAAAGCTTTCACCTGTTTTCACACGGTCTAATGTTCTGTGTTGAACAGTAAAAGTAGATTGAGAGGCCACTTCCCTCTGATCATCACTAACCACAGCTCGTTCTGTGTCGTGTTGTTGTTCTATCACAGGAACGCAGCGCTTCCTCTCAGACCCAGGAAGTGACACAACGCTGACAGTTAAAGAGCAGAAGAAGAAGAAGAAGAGGCCCAACGGCGCCTGACTGATTAACCTGCTGATGTTAGTGACACTGGAACTTTATCTCATGACTCATCTGAGGACACAAACTTACTGACAGTCTGTTAGAAATACAGCAAAATGTGTTTCACTGTGTGTGTGTGTGTGTGTGTGGGCCCAATACAACAAAACTTTGGTACTCTTTAAACAAGATAAATGATCAAACACTTCTAAATCTAAAGTTGTTTTTTTAAATCTTGGTAAGAAACAAATAATCATCAGGTCACTTTGCTCGAGCCAGTTCATCACTGCTGGCAGCTTTAATTTGATCTCTTTTGTACATTTTTTGTCTTTTTTGGTCATTTTGTGACCAAAAGAAGATGTAAAAAGACAGAAAAAGACCATAAAAAGACACACAAAGACCAAAAAAAGACACAAAAACACCAAAAAAGAAGCAAAAGACATAAAATCACAAAAAAGATTTTAAAAGATTTGTAAAAATCACAAAAAAAGACAAAAAAACACCAAAAAAGACACAAAAACACCAAAAAAAAGACACAAAATGACCAAAAAAAAAGCAAAAGACATAAAATCACAAAAAAGACATAAAGATTAAAAAAACAAACACAAAAAAATACACAAAAAGACCAAAAAGACATAAAATGACCAATAAAGAGGCAAAGGACGTAAAATCACAACAAAGACATAAAGATTAAAAAAAACACCAAAAAAGAGACAAAAAGACATAAAATGACCAATAAAGAAGCAAAGAACGTAAAAAATCAACAAAAAAAAGACACAAAAAGTTTTTTTTATCTTGGTAAGAACCAAATAATCATCAGGTCACTCTGCTCGGGCCAGTTCATCACTGCTGGCAGCTTTATTTTATCTGGTTTTAAGAGTTAATTTATTATTTTAAGTGTTCAACATGCTTATTTCTAGATTTAATAATCTTAATTTAAGAAATCTTGTCAAGGTAAATTATCTGTCCATGCAGCAAGATCATTTCCCTCAGATTTACTGTTTGATCTGGTTTTTAGACTAAACACCTTTTTGCAGTGTGTGTGTGTGTGTGGGCCCAATACACCAAAGCTTTTTTTGTCGGTTATATTAATGAATCTTTTTTTATCAGGACAAATCTCTGCCGTTGTTGATAGATAAGCTTCCCTTTAAAACCAAACAAACACACCCTCTTCCTCTCTGTGATGGTGATAAAGAGCAGGAACTATGATGTTGTTGTCTTCTTTCAGCTTTTAGATTTAGTTTTCAGTCAATAAACATTTTCACATTGATTTTGTTTTAAATGTATTTAAAAGTGCTTAACAACTCTATTCAAAGATTTGTGTGTTTTAGACTTAATATTATAAAGAAATGTTATATTTTAGTCTTAATATATTTCTAGGTCACTTTTTTCCTTGATCACTATCTAGATAATAATTTCCCTTTCAAATAAACTTTTACTTTCTATTATTCTTGTCTTCATTATTCAACACAATGAAGTAATACAAGACTAAACTGTTTCACAGTCGAAGCAAAAAAGACATAAAATGACCAAAAAAGAAGCAAAGGACGTCAAATCACAAAAAAGACATAAAAAGATTTTTTTTTAAACAAAAAAAGACACAAATAGACATAAAATGACCAAAAAAGAAGCAAAGGACGTAAAATCACAACAAAAAAAGACATAAAAAGATTTTTTTTAAAACAAAAAATACACAAAAAGACCTAAAAAAAAGAACAAAAAAGACAAAAAGAAATAAAATTGCCAAAAAAGAAGCAAAGGACATAAAATCACAAAAAAAAAAAGACATAAAGTGCAGCTTTTGAGTTGGATTTTGTAGTTACTGCAATTTTTAAATATCATTATTTCTCTGAAATAAAGCAACATTTAAATCTAAAACTTTGTCACAAGATAAAACAGACATCAAGGAGTTCATATTTAGTTATAACTCAATTTCGACCAAAAATGTACTTGTAAAATAAAATGAAAAATATTACGTTTATTACAAATAAAAATATTACATTTGTTTTATTTTATTTATTTATTTATTAATTTATATATTTATTTATTTAATTTATTTTTTTGGTGTATTCCTTGTCTGTGTGCTGTGCTATTTGTTTATTTTCCCCCCTTTTCTGTAATTTGTCATCTGAGTGCTTTATGTGGGAAATAAAATAAAAATAAAAATATATACATATACTTGTACAATGTACTTGAAATGAACCCCTGTCTCTATGAGGGCTATGTAACTTTAGTTTCCATGAGCTGAAGACCACCACAAAGCTTTGATGGAGGTTTATAAAAGTCTGTTTACTGGTGCAACTGAAAGTGAGTGAAAGAGAGAAAGGACGCCACAAAAGACAACCAGTGATGACAGGAAGAGACATGGTGGTGGTTATCAGTAGTAACAGACTCTCTGTTTGTTTTCACACCGTCAACACGCTCAGAGCTGCACATGATGCTAATTAGAGCAGCAACATGAGACTTCACAATCACTCACATCCTCTGGAGTTCAGCAGGCACTTCCTTTAACCATATTTGGTAACTTCAGTGGCTATAGGAGGTAATATTTCAAGAAAATAGTTGCAAATTTACTAGATTAAAGTGGATAATCTACAAGAACACACACGCACAGTTCAGATCATACAAACTCAACTGATACGACGAATTTTGGACAAATAATGAAGAAGACAACAACTAAAACATCTCTCTGACCAAAAGGACCAAAAAAATACATAAAATTAAGCAAAAAGGACTCAAATTGACCACAAAATGACGAAAAATTATCACAAAAAGACACAAATTGACAAAAAAAAGACACAAAATGGCCCTTAAAAGAACCAAAATGACAAAAAAAGACACAAAATGACTAAAAAAAGACAAAAAATGACCAAGAAAAGAAAAGAAAATGACCAAAAAAGACACAAAATGACAAAAAAGACACAAAATGACCAAAAAAGACATAAAATGACCAAAAAAAGACATTAAATGACCAAAAAGACACAAAATGACCAAAAGACACAAAATGACCAAAAAAAGACACAAAATGACCAAAAAAAGACACAAAATGACAAAAAAAGACACAAAATGACAAAAAAAAGACATAAAATGACCAAAAAAAAGACGTGAAATGACCAAAAAGACTAAAACACATGAACACTTTAACACAGTGGAGACAGAGCTGACTTCCAAAATGATTTGGCGACCCCCAGAAATCATCTCGTGACCCCAACTGGGGTCGGGACCCCGAGGTTGAGAATAGCTTAAGCTATAAATACAGCATGATGTCAGGGTTATAGAGGCCCCAGAGGATAAAGTCACCCCGGTCTTCCCAAACTGGAAGAGTGGAAGCGTTTGCACTCTGCTTTCTGTTTGAGATGATAACCTTAATTCATGCAATTTCCTGTCTTCGCTGGCAGGTTTTCAACAGAAATATGCATCATCAGATTGACTCAAAGTAGCCCAGCCCTGTCGGGACCATCTGATTCACTCTGTGGACAAACAAACAAAGCATTCTTTGCATCTTTAAGTGCCACCTTTTTCTTAACTTTGCTCTTAAGACAAAAGTTAAGAGTATTTGGTATTCAGGAAGAAATTCTTATCTTTTCTTTAGTCGTTTTCTTAACTTTCTTCTTAGAACAAATGAGATTCTTGAAAACAAAGTTCTTACATTTCTTCTTACATTTCTTCACAACTTTAAGAGAAAAAAATGACCTCAGCAGTCTGAAAACAGCTCCACGGAAAAGAGAAGTCTTGATATTTATTTACATGAACACATTTGTATGATATTTATTTGATTTCTTTAATATTTATGTTTAGCCCTAGAAAATGTGGTAACGAGTTTTGTTAATTGAAGTTGGTCAGGGTAGTTTTTTGTGAATAAAATAAATATATTCTGTTAGTTGACGTACTCTTAGTAAATCACGGAGGCAGTTGTTGTATTTGATACTACTTAATTAATCATTATAAACATATTATTTAAGTAGGCCAAGTTACTGAAACCATGCAACACAATGACTAAAAAAAGACACAAAATGACCAAAAAAAGACATAAAAAGACACAAAATGACTAAAAAAAGACACAAAATGACCAAAAAAAGACATAAAAAGACACAAAATGACTAAAAAAGACACAAAATGACTAAAAAAAGACACAAAATGACCAAAAAAAGACATAAAAAGACACAAAATGACTAAAAAAGACACACAATGACTAAAAAAAGACACAAAATGACCAAAAAAAGACACAAAATGACTAAAAAAAGACACAAAATGACAAAAAAAAAGTTGGTCAGGGTAGTTTTTTGTGAATAAAATAAATATATTCTGGCAGTTGACATATACACTCCAATGTACTCTTAGTAAATCACGGAGGCAGTTCTTGTATTTGATACTACTTAATTAATCATTATAAACATATTATTTAAGTAGGCCAAGTTACTGAAACCACACAAGTGATCTTAAGTTAAAACCTAAGAACGTCCTAAGTGAGAAAACCAAGAAGTTCCTAAGACAAATGACAATTCTTAAGAAAAAAAAAAGGTGAATAGCATTTAAGAACATTCTTAGGAACATCCTATTTTTTTTTTTCTTAGGAATTTTCTTCAGTTTTATCTTAAGAACACTTTTAATAACCCAGCCCCTGGTCTTTAAGAAGTCAAAGTATCACCAATTGAATGAAGTCTTGATAACACACAGCTCTTTATATATCCAAAAATAATGGAAAATATCACCAAATGTTTCCCCTTTATTGCACCAGAGTGAGTTCATGAAACGGGCAACTTTCTGTGGTTAGTTCACTTTCAACGGTCTATCTAAAGTGGATCTAATCTAATCTAGGCCAGTGTGAAGAGTGCTACAGGTGGATTATGCAACAGATGATCAGTCAATGAAGATACAATTTCTTCTAAAACTACAAAGTGCACTTTAACCCTGTGGAGTGTCCTGGAGCTCCAAATAATCCAGACTTGTTGCCTCCACCAGACTAGAAAACAAAGCAGCGTGGAGCCCTACTGTACATTTACCTCTAAAGTTCTGGCTGTAAACTCCATGAGGCCAGTTTCAGTTTGATGATGATATACCAAGTAAAACTGGAGACAAGCTCAAATAGATTTAGTATCAAATGATAGAACTGGATGGAACCCTCTTATATGGTAGATTTGACACCTTTGGTCACATTTAAAATTCTTTATTGAGCATGATAGTGTTTTGAAAGTAAAATATAGATTCAAAATCACATTTTATGTTGGACTAAAAAGACACAAAATGACCAAAAAAGACAAAAAAATACACAAAAAGACACAAAATGACTAAAAGAAGAAACATAATGACTAAAAAAAAGACACAAAATGACCAAAAAAAGACATAAAAAGACACAAAATGACAAAAAAAACACAAATTGACTAAAATAAGACACAAAATGACAAAAAAAGACACAAAATAACTGAAAAAGACACAACAAAAAGACACAAAATGACTAAAAAAAGACACAAAATGGCCAAAAAAAGACACAAAATGACCAAGAAAGACAAAAAATACACAAAAAGACACAAAAATGACTAAAAAAAGAAACAATGACTAAAAAAGACACAAAATGACTAAAAAAAAGACACAAAATGACCAAAAAAAGACATAAAAAGACACAAAATTACTAAAATAAAGCCACAAAATGACAAAAAAGACACAAAATAACTGAAAAAGACACAACAAAAAATACACAAAATTACCAAAAAAAGACATAAAAAGACACAAAATGACTAAAAAAGACACAAAATGGCCAAAAAAAGCCACAAAATGACAAAAAAACACACAAAATGACAAAAAAAACACACAAAATGACCAAAAAAGACACAAAAAGACTTACAAAGACATGAAAAGGATTGAAAAATGGAACAAATTGCCCTATAAGACTCCATAGAGTTTGTGTTAGAAGTTGAAGCTGCTTGGTTGGAGGTTTACGAGCAGCCAGTAATTTGCTGATCACCAGTCTGGACAACCAGTTCTCCAACAGAAACAGCAGAAGAGGTCGTGTGTCAGAACCACAAATTACGACATGCAGGCTCGTATCACGGCTCGCGGTACAACGGCACGTTCTAAAAATAACACACACGTACGGCCGCGGTTGTAAAAAAGGCTGCAGTTTCTGTGGATTTATGTTGTAAAACCACTGACCTTAGGTTTAGGGCAAAAAACTCATGGTAAGGCGTTAAAACAGGGTTTGTACACTTTAGCTGTGGTCAAATTGAAGCATTTTTCAAGGACTTTCAAGGTTAATTTTCAAACATGTGATTATCGATAGTCTATAGATGGATATAGTCAGATACAAGAGAAATACAGGAAGAGTTTCAAGCATTTACAAGCACTTTATCCAAAATCCAAGAACTTTTTAAACCTTGAAAATACAACATTTAAATTCAAGCATTTTCAAGGATTTCAAGCACCCTTGTCAACCCTGTAGAAAAGACAGTTTAAACAGTAAATAAATGTATGTAAATGCCAGAAATGAGGTCGTGACAAGGGTCACGTGACTGCTGCAATTTAGGTCAAAAACGTTTGTTCAAAGTGAAAGTTATGTGATTCACGTAACTTAAGTTAAAAATGGTTTCCTTTCGTTTTCGTTTCGACCCCCGCTCTCCAGGTGCGGTCGGTGAAATTCGTAAATACAGCTTGTTTTACGCTGCCTGTACACACGACCTATATTAATGTTTTGATGCACAACATATTTTAACCCCTTTTAATGCACAACATGGGTCTAAAATGACTCTCATTCATTCCCCATGTTATTTAATATAATATTGTTATTTAATGCTGTTGTGTGTTTCTGTGCTCTATCTTTTGATATCAACTTATTTTATGATTGAATATTACAAGTATTCTTTAAATATCTTGTTTTTGATAACAACAGATCATTATTTCCATTTTGCTTCTCATACTTTATGAAGAAAAAAACGTTTTTGTATTATTACTAACTACTTGGCTAAGTAGTTTGCTAAGCTAACTACTTACCAAGAAGTTAGCTATGTAGTTAGCTTAGCAAGCTACTTAGCTAAATACTTAGCCAATAAGCTAGCTTAGCAGTTAGCTTAGCAAGCTACTTAGCCAATGAGTTAGCTTAGTAGTTAGCTTAACAAGCGACTTAGCTAAATACTTAGCCAAGAAGTTAGCTAAGTAGTCAGCTTAACAAGCTACTTAGCTAAACACTTAGCCAAGAAGTTAGCTAAGTAGTTAGCTTAACAAGCTACTCAGCTAAAAAATGGATACGGGTAATTTTTGACCCATGTTGTGCATTAGAAGAGTAGTGACACAAAAAGGGATTTTATTTCAAAATGAATGAAGGAAAACATAAAATTAGGATGTATGATGATCAAAAACAAACTAATTGAGGAAAACCTGGAATACTGAATGATGAAAATAATTTATTGCAAAGATATAGAACATAAAAACTCTGTCGGGTCACTTTAGACCATGTTTGAACTTGTATAGAAATCTGATTTGGACCTTTGCATATGAAGTTTCAGAACCCTGGTAGAGTTAAGTTGATTTGTATTTTTTTCAATCAGCTACATAATTGTACTTTGAACCAATTTACTCCTTTATACCTGAAACAACAGAGAAGCTACAAATTGATCCCAGGTAACCTGCGACAGCACAACAACGACACAACATTCACAACCAGCGCTACTATTTCACAAAAGCAGTAAAACCAGAGCCACAGTCTGACCAGGAACCACAACATCATCTTCAGCTGTTTAACACACGAGCCTCCAGCTCTGCTCTTTGCATATAAAACCACTTATGCTTTAGTGCTTCCTCTTTTTAAAACGATCCCTAATGCGAGTCGTTTTATAAAGCCAGCAGCCAGAAGGCCTCACGATTTACAAGATAAAGCATGTTAGGGATATTAACAAATGCACTGTTGAGGCTCCCTACAGAGAGTGGCAGAACAAATAGCCAGCAGGTGAAGCATGTGGTGCACAGCGCTCAGCTGAGAGGATTCACAAATATCTTTGTTTGTTGCACAACAGCTGCACTGATGTCAGAGTCAGATGATAAGTAGCAATGTGCTGCACTGTAGCCTTGTTAAAAGGTTACAAATGGCTGTTTGTCAGCGTTGTATATAGGGCTGCACGATTATGGCCAACATGATAATCACGATTATTTTATCAATATTGTAATCACGATTATTAATCATGATTATTCATCATGTTATGGAAAACATCTGTATTTTTATTGGACTACTTCAAACAAACAATAGGAACAGTTTTTAGTATCCGGTGCTTGTTGTAAACAAACAGAGATCGCTAAGCTAACACCTCCTGCAGCAGCAGCACATACACATTGTACTGCTACAGAGCTAACTGTTAGCCTGTTAGCACATACACACTGTAATGCTACAGAGCTAACTGTTAGCCTGTTAGCACATACACACTGTACTGCTACAGAGCTAACTGTTAGCCTGTTAGCACATACACACTGTACTGCTACAGAGCTAACTGCTAGCCTGTTAGCACATACACACTGTACTGCTACAGAGCTAACTCTTAGCCTGTTAGCACATACACACTGTACTGCTACAGAGCTAACTGTTAGCCTGTTAGCTCATACACACTGTACTGCTACAGAGCTAACTGTTAGCCTGTTAGCACATACACACTGTACTGCTACAGAGCTAACTGTTCGCCTGTTAGCACATACACACTGTACTGCTACAGAGCTAACTGTTAGCCTGTTAGCAATTTGCAGACTGGACGCTGAGGGGTTAACATCCCCTCCGGTTCTGCAGCTGGGAGAGACTGCTGCAGGAGGAATGTGCTGCTTCGACTCGTTCTTACTCTTCTTAACGAGCCTCCGGCCCCCGCGGCTCGTTAAGAAGAGTAAGAACGAGTCTCCAAAAGTCTCCAATAACACCAGAAAAAGTCTCTGGGTTTGTCTCCAATCTTTAAAAAAAAGTCACTAAGGGGGTCTGAAAAGTCGCTAAATATAGCAACAAAGTTGCTAAGTTAGCAACACTGCTTCGCCAGCTTTTACAAATGGCGTGGCGACCACAATCGTGATCACGATTAAAATGTGATTAATTGTGCAGCCCTACTGTAGCGTTGGTTAAAATGTTCCATGTCGTGTTTGTGAATGGCTGTTTGTAAGCGTTTTGTGTCACTGAACACATGTATTTACAGTGTGTGTTTGTGCAAAGCAGCATGTTGAGATTTTAAAAACTGAGTGTGTGGCCGAGATGCATGAGAGCAGGCCTTGATGTTGCCTCTGTTTAGAGTTGTGGGGTGGAATCCATCACTGTCAGAAACATCAGCGAAGTGGATTCTGCGTTTGTGGACTAGAGTGTGGAGCGTCAGTGATATCTGGCAGAAACAGTCTGCAAACAGCTGTCATCCATCTGTGGCACTTCACTTTTTCATTCGGCTCAGATTTGATCAGCATGTGAGACAAGACTTGTGACAAAATGCTCCAGATCTAACACAGTGGCTTGGTGTAAAGGATGCTTTAAAATATGTCGTACAGATGCCTGTGGGCGTACAGGCTTGATCAAACAATTCACTAATGCCTCCTGCAGCTGGGAAAGAGAAAACAAAGAAGAGTGTTCCCACCCTCCAGTATGGAAAGCCATGTTTGAATTAGTAGCAAACAGCACCACAAACTGAGAGAATGTTAATGGGTCAGAAATGATCATTCTACCAAGAGTAAATCCCCAAAAAGTCCTGGTTCTACATCATCTGTCAGTTTAGTTTCCTAGCCATGATGGAAACCATGTGATATCAGAAATCAAAATTAAATCAATCAAAATTTCTTTATCTATCCCGAGGGGAAAATCAGTTAGTCTGGTGGAATCCCTGTTAGAATGAGACAGCCTGATGGCTGTAGGAGAGAATAATAATAATAATAATAATAATAATAATAATAATAACTAGAAAATTTCCTCTGGGGAAATGAGATTCAATGAGATTCTTCAGAGATTTCAAACTATGCCCTTTAACCTGTGTGTGTGTGTGTGTGTGTGTGTGTGTGTTTGAAGCATGTGTATGCATGTGTGAGGAGTGTGCGCGCTTACACGCATGTGTGTATCTGTAACTGTAATCACATCAAAGATCAAAGGCAATCAGATCAAAGCAATCAACAGAATTAACTGACACCTGTTCCGGCTCAGTGACAGCAGAGGTGGACAGACTGAAATTTCTGGCCTCGAACAGAAAGCATTTTTGGCAAAACCATAATACCTATCATTGATCCGACTTCACTTTACCAAAGGATTGTGAGTGAGAAGACTAATTTTCCTACGTTTCTATGTATAAATTATTTCTGTAGAGTGGAATTTGCGGCCTGGAGCGCAGTTTTCAAATTTATTTTTTGACAATTTCTTCTCTCCCTCTACACTCTGAGCGATGATGTCACACACTGTGACACGAACATTCCGTGCAATACACACCCATTATAATCTCAGAATTTCTCCAAAAATGATCATGGTCATTGAACAGGGATTGATAAAAAACTATATGACCTATCGAAACGTGGATTAATACACCGATACACAAGACTTGTGTCTACTGTTTAAAGTTTAAATGGAGTCTCTAGGTGAAATTATGCCGGAGAAGTAGACGTTTAAAAATCTCCAATTATTGTTCTTTTTCGCTCATTTTTTTTCGGCCGTCCCATTCACTTCAATGCAAAATTTTGGGCAGTTTTTCAGCTATTGCTGTATGGGACCAGCGCTCGGTGCGATTGCCCCGTGGCCCTAATTACCTCGAAAAATATGTAAAATTACCACAAAAAATGTAAAAAAAAAAATAATAATAATTAACCCAAAAAGATGTAAAATTACAAAAAAGATGTAAAAATTACCATTTTTTTGTAGAGAGTGTCTGTGTTTAGAGACCAGTCCAACTTATTATCCAGGTAAACACCTTGTTCAGTAGGAGCAGCTAACAGCATCCCTAATTCACACTAAGCTACATTTTCTGCATTATTGTGTAAAAAAAAAAAGTTTTCATAACTGCACATATCAGACAGCACATACACAGATACAGATATGTCTTTCATAATACCTGCCGGGCTCTAATCAGAAAGACTTATTGATATTGTGACGAACACAACAACACAAGTTGATTAAAGAGAGACGTGTTGTGCTTCTGTAGCCGAGTCGTACTATCTCTCTTGTTTTTATCTCAGTTTTAAATGCGTGAGTCGGTTTTGGTTCTCAGGGTGATGACAGCAAACGGTTTCCTGTGTCAAACAGCAGAGCTACACACTTTAAAATTAGCACAAGTTTGGATTCCACTTAACTTGTGAATGCTGACAAGTTCATTCCACCTTTGACAAGTGCACACGCTGCACACCGCCCTTTCATGCTGAGCTCAGATTCTTGGTAACATATATCCTTAATTGGCACACACACCATGCTACTGCTGAGTCAATGCAGCCACATGAAAGAGTCTGACAGGAAACAGAAACTGGGTGTTCATCTCTATTTTGGTTGAAATTACGATGTATCTAATACGAGGGCATGACTGGAAATAGCACAAGGTTTTTTTTCCCAGTATGTCAAACGTTTTTTGGGGCTGGGAATTAAACAATAAAGCAGTGATGGGAATATGTTTCTGGCAATAGATGGGTTACAGTTCTGAAACTGAGATTGAAAAACTGCACCACAAGATCCACGGATCTTGTGTTGTGGTCCGTGTCGGGGTCTTACGAACCACCATAAAGAATATTTTGCCCGTAAAAAAATGTAAAATTAACCGAAAGACATATGTAAAAAATGACTCCAAAAAAGATGTAAAATTAGCCAAAAAAATATGTTAAATTAACCAAAAAATATGTAAAATTAGCCAAAAAAGTATGTTAAATTAGCCAAAAAAGTATGTTAAATTACCCCCAAAAACATGTAAAATTAGCCAAAAAATATGTAAAATTAACCGAAAAAAATATGTAAAATTACCAAAAAAAAAAGTTTAATTACCTCAAAAAATATGTAAAATTAACCGAAAAACATATGTAAAAAATGACCCCAAAAAATATGTAAAATTACCAAAAAAATATTTAAAATTAATAAAAAGATGTAAAATTAACCAGAAAAATATGTAAAATTACCAAAAAATATATTTTAAATTACCTCAAAAAATATGTAAAATTACCAAAAAATATGTTCAATTACCTCAAAAAATATGTAAAAAATGACCCCAAAAAATATGTAAAAAATGACCCCAAAAAAATATGTAAATTTAACCCAAAAATATAAGCCCACCGCGCAAAAAACAGCAATGATCTACATTCATTTATTAAATCCATGCTTGAACAGATCCCGCTGACATGGCATTTTACTGGCTGATATATTTTGGCCGGTACAACTGAGAGAGCCTGAATCCATCACAAATCAAATCAAACAATATTGTTCAAGTCCAATGTGATGTGTTTAATTGTCTCATTTTGCAGTTTACGATCTTGGAAACCGTCAAGTCGCAACCAGTGATTGTTTTCCAGTGGGCACTTTTGCATAACTGATGACTAATCACTTTTTTTTTCAATGGATCATCGTATAAATAATGTCTCAGTATTCACACACAGTTTAAAACACAGCAGTCACTAGAAACATAAATTATCCATCAACTTATGAGAACAACTTGTGAAAGAAGTGCTCCTGGCAGTCTCTGGACCTTAACAAAGCAAAGCACTTTTTTAAAAATAAATTACATAATAATAATATTAGATAATATTACATAATGGTATATGGTAGTTGGCCAGTGATGTGAGTCAAGACCTGGACTTAAACTGTAAATGCATTACTGTAGGTAATTAACACAGGATTTATTCTATCAGACAAAATGTTCATTAAAGTCGAAAAACTTGTCAAGCCATTCTGCTAAACACTTTTCCATAAATCTGGTTGTAACTAAGCTACAGGATGCTAAAGCAGTTATTCCCAGACACAGTTCCGCGGCACACAAGTGTGCATCTTACTACAGATGTCCAGAGATCTGAGCTTCAAGAAGAAAAAGATGTAATATTACCCCCAAAAAATATGTAAAATTACCCCCCAAAAAGATGTAAAAAAATACCCCAAAAATATATAAAATTAACCAAAAAAATTTAAAATTAACAGAAAAAAATATGTAAAATTACCCCAAAAATATGTAAAATTAATTGAAAAAAAAATATGTAAAATTACCCCGAAAATTATGTAAAATTACCCAAAAAATATGTTAAATTACCTCGAAAAGTATGTAAAATGACAAAAAAAAATATGTAAAAAATGACTCCAAAAAAGATGTAAAATTAACTAGCCCGCTAGCATTAGCCCGCTAGCCCGTATCAATCACATTACAGTTAAACAAATCAAATAAATTAATGATACACGTTTTAGCTGGTGTCTCTCAACGGCACCAAGTCAGTCTTGGTCTTGCTAGCACGCTAACGCTAGCACGCTATCGAGTGCTGCAGTTTGTGAGATAGATAAACATCTGCAAAGTCTTGAGCAGAAGTTGTCATGTTCTTTCCTTCACTTCCCACTAACTGTCCTGACTGGGTTAGGAACCCATGTAGCTAACTGCAGTTGAAGGGACAAACAAATAACTGAACTGGGACAAAATTGTGGTCTAAAGCTGAACTTTGCTGATCTATCTTTGGACAGTTTTTGGGTGACTTCTGCCAAGAAGTTCCCTATTCTGAGGAACAAAGCAGTTTCAGCTCTTCTCCCTTTCTCCACAACCTTTCTATGTGAGCTGGGCTTTTCAAACATTACTACTGTAAAGACTGAGAAAACAGACTCAGAGCTGTTGAAGATCTTCCTGTTTGTCTTTCTTCAATGCCTGCCAGAATATCAGCTTTGTGTTCAACTAAACAGGCCCAGCTTTAACACCGAGTCAGTAAATTGAGACTAGATTTCCATTATATTTCATTATAAATACTTTTTGTGACATTTTTGTTTGGTGGTATGCCATGTGATTTTCAAAAAAGGTTGGGAAACACTTTGCTAAAGTTTTGCATTGGTTTAACTTGAAGCACAATGCTACATATAATGTATCTATCATGTGTGCAGCATCTTTAACACCAATGATCTCATTCAAATAAAACCTGAGGAAGTTCTGCATCTCACTTCCTTGAATAAAATGACACCATGTTGCCCACAAAGGAACTTTAGCTAAAGCTCAAAACAAGGCGACACCTCTAGTCAGCTCAGATTCCTCAATAAATAAAGAGTTAAAGGAGCAGTAACCCTGACATGACTTGACTGATGAGTTTATAATAGCACACTAGATAAGACTGGTGTTTCCCTCTGAGGGAGTTGGCACAGGAAGTTAGACAATAGAAGCACAACAATAGCTTCCTGTCTGCTATCAAACAGAAAGCTTAATTGAGAGAAGTGGTTTGGAAACATGTTTTATAATCACATCTACAGTAGAAAATGTGTGTGTTTAAGTTCATGCTATATGATTTTTGTAGCATTACAAAATTTGGTGTGAAGTGAGAGTTTTATGGAAGCAACAAACTGGCAAAAAATGAAACTAAACAGATGACAGGAGACTCAGGAGAAGGCTAAAGAAAAGCTTTTATACTGGCCGCCCATTACAATATGAACACTGACTTATTTTGTCCTAAATATAGGATTAAATATTATTTCCTTGTTGAGTTGTGGGCAGTACATTAATTAGCTCAGCACTCCTTGCCCTGCTGTCACTCTTCCTGTTTATCAGATCACAAATAAGACAAGAATTAGCGAGCTAGCACGCCCTGCGGAGCCTCCACCTCACGCCATGCTGCTGGGTGGAGATAGTAGCTCTGGAGACGCAACTTCAGTTAGCAACCGTAGCAATTAGAAATCAGCCAAAACAGAGATCGCTAAGTGAACACCTCCTGCAGCAGCAGCACATACACACTGTACTGCTACAGAGCTAACTGTTAGCCTGTTAGCACATACACACTGTACTGCTACAGAGCTAACTGTTAGCCTGTTAGCACATGCACACTGTACTGCTACAGAGCTAACTGTTAGCCTGTTAGCACATACACACTGTACTGCTACAGCGCTAACTGTTAGCCTGTTAGCACATACACACTGTACTGCTACAGAGCTAACTGTTAGCCTGTTAGCACATACATACTGTACTGCTACATAGCTAACTGTTAGCCTGTTAGCACATACACACTGTACTGCTACAGAGCTAACTGTTAGCCTTTTAGCACATACACACTGTACTGCTACAGAGCTAACTGTTAGCCTTTTAGCACATACACACTGTACTGCTACAGAGCTAACTGTTAGCCTTTTAGCACATACACACTGTACTGCTACAGAGCTAACTGTTAGCCTGTTAGCACATACACACTGTACTGCTACAGAGCTAACTGTTAGCCTGTTAGCACATACACACTGTACTGCTACAGAGCTAACTGTTAGCCTGCTAGCAATTTGCAGACTGGACGCTAAGGGGGTTAACAGCCCCTCTGGCTCTGCAGCTGGGAGAGACTGCTGCAGGAGGACTGTGCCACTTCGACTCGTTTTTACTCTTCTTAACGAGCCTCCGGCCCCCGTGGCTCATTAACAAGAGTAAGAAGGAGTCTCCAAAAGTCTCCAATAACACCAGAAAAAGTCACAGGATTTGTCTCCAGTCGCTTTAAAAAAAAAAAAAAAAGTCTCTAAGGGGGTCTGAAGAGTCACTAAATATAGCAACAAAGTTGCTAAGTTGTCAACACTGCTTCACCAGCTTTTACAAATGTCGCGTGTTGTTGTGGTGTCCAGTACTACGTCACTTCCTGCTTAGCGTTCTATCCAATCAGCAACCAGGCTTTTTACAGGATAGAAAAACGGCCCGCCCCCTGGTGGTTGGTGGACTACTGGTGTAGAAAGTGATGATTAGATATGCAGGAGCATTTAAAAATGGAAATATCACCGACGATCAGGTTAATTTAATTGTGGCGTAAAATCGTAAAATTTGATTAATTGTGCAGCCTTAATACTAATACTATTAGTGTAATAGATGAGATTTAACAGATAATAGTCATGCTGTGTAATATGTGAACCTTGATATAGAATATAAACGTCAATGTTTTGAATGAAGCTTCTAACTTGTCGTGACAGCCCTGTGTTATAACAGTACAACAGTCATTAGCCAACCACAACCACAGCATCACAGCGGTTACTTTCTTCTCTGTAATCTCCACCAAGCACCATCCCTCCACCAGCAACCAGAACATTACAGGAAGGAAACTCTCCTTTGTACTGTGGAGGCTGGTTGGGTCAACACCAGACCTCCAGCCGTCAGATCTAACTGTCTGATCTGCTGTTGGCATATGAACTCAGTAGGAAAACACAGTAAAAGCTGCTGGTATTAGCTAAAGGAAAAGGCTGCTGAACACATAATCATCCCGTCTGGAGCGTGACATCATCATGGTCCAGATATTTCCATGTGTGACACTCTATGATTTGTCTACAACATGAGTGATGAATATGAGCTGTTAGACGTTTCTAATGAAAAGGTTCTCAAGGTTCTCCTTCAAAAGTATCAGCACTGCAAAAACAGTGTTTAAAAACCACATAAAACAGTAAATCTGAGGGAAATGATCTTGCTGCATGGACAGATAATTTACCTTGACAATATTTATGAAATTAAGATTATTAAATCTAGAAATAAACATGTTGAACACTTAAAATAAGAAATTAACTCTTAAAACCAGATAAAGTAAAGCTGCCAGCAGTGATGAACTGGCCCGAGCAGAGTGACCTGATGATTATTTGGTTCTTACCAAGATAAAAAAAACTTTGTGTCTTTTTTTGGTGTTTTTACGTCTTTTGTGTCTTTTTGGGGGTCATTTTTTGTCTTTTTATGTCTTTTTTGTGACTTCACGTCTTTTGTGTCTTTTTTTATGTCTTTTTTTATGTCTTTTTTGCGTCTTTTTTTGGTCATTTTGTGTCATTTTACATCTTCTTTCGGTCACAAAATGACCAAAAAAGGCAAAAAAATTACAAAAGAGATAAATGAAAGCAGCCAGCAGTGATGAACTGGCCCGAGCAGAGTGACCTGATGATTATTTGGTTCTTACCAAGATAAAAAAAACAACTTTAGATTTAGAAGTGTTAGATAATTGACCTTGTTTTAAGAGTTAATTTCTGATTTTAAGTGTTCAACATGCTTATTTCTAGATTTAATAATCTTAATTGAATAAATCTTGTCAAGGTAAATTATCTGTCCATGCAGCAAGATCATTTCCCTCAGATTTACTGTTTGATCTGGTTTTTAGACTAAACACCTTTTTAGCAGTGTGTCATTATACCAGACAGAACTTATACAGGGACCTGGGTGTCAAATACATATATTTACATCTATAATGTATAATGTTGATGTATTTTTACTTTAACTTCCCGTATGTAACAGTTTGTAACTGGCTGGTTTCACTTCACTGTGTTCCAGTCAGACTGATCACAGCAGATGTGAGAAATGAAAGAGAATGGAAATTACAAGGACAGTACAGAACAAAACAAGACATTTTATGTTGGTTTTGAAACTGTCTCTGACTAGATATTTAGTCAGACTAGACTTTTCTACAAGTTTCCACGTCTCATTATCACATCAACTCTTTTTCAGCAAAGGTTAAAACCGCCTCGACCAAGTCAACATGATTTTACTGAAGTTTTTGAAGAGATTTTTTGCAGTGTGCATTCAGCATTTCAATGCATTTTTAATGCAATCTTTTGTGTTTAATGTTTTTTGCGTTTTTTGTAATTTTTATGTGTTTTTCTTGCAATTTTTTGTGTGTTTTATGTGTTTTTTGTGTCATTTTTATGTGTTTTTTGCAAATCTTTGTGTGTTTTCTGTGTGTTTTTTTATGTTTTTTGTCATTTTATTGTGATTTTTATGGGTTTTTTTGTGTGTTTTTTGTAATTTTCTTGTGTGTTTTTTGTAATTTTTTGTGTAATTTTTACGTGTGTTTTTTATGTGTTTTTTGCAATTTTTTTGTGTGTTTTCTGTGGGTTTCTTTTGTAAATGTTTGTGTTTTTTATGGTTTTTTTTGTATTTTTTTGGTGTGTTTCAAAATGTTGATCCAGTAAGTCAAAATGAAAAAATAATAATCAGGTCATACAGGTGAGGTTGTACTGAAAACAATGACACCAACACTGTTTAAGTGGTTTATACAGACGGAATGAAAAGGAGTCCAAAACCAACAGAACAGCCAAAGACTCCATTAAAGGGTTAATGAAGCCCTGAGCTTTGTCGTCTCTAGTGGCTCCAACATGCTGTTCATGAGGCGTTCATGTCTCCTGGTGGCTCCGTAAAACAGACAAGCCTCAACAGGTCAGACTACACCTAGTTAGTGGAGGAGGGTCAATGAGAGAGCTGTTGGTTTGGTTACATGTGGCAGCTGGTGCTTTACTGGCAGCGATTACTCAATTATTCAAATCAAATCAAAATGACCTTATTTACCCCTGAGAGGAAATTCAGGCGTCTACACCAGGACGCTTGCAGGTAAAAACGACAAAATATTTCATGTGAAGTGCCTTTCGTTGAGACGGTGACGGCGTTTTTGGGGCTTAAAAACACTAAAAACACACACACCAACACTGGCGGTAGACTGAGAGCTGAAACTACGGAGCAGCCGGAGTCAGAACATGCTGCAGAAAAACGGTGCAGAAGCACAATTGAGCATTTTAGTCTCAAAGTAGCGATGGGCTAGTCTGGCTATGTAAACATCAATTTCTGTCGCTCTACATGCGTCATCTGGTATAACTGATACGATTGGCTAAGAGCTTCCTATTGGGGTTGTCAAAAGTATCGATACTCAAAAAAGTATCGATACTAAAACGTTGTATCCGGATACAATACTCATTTTCAAAAGTATTGAGTATCTGAAGCTTGTTATCATAGTTGCAGTTTCTTTTCGCACAACTGTTTTTATTATAAATATTTAACCTGTTCGGTTCTGTTCATTTTTACATGTTGCATTTTTCTTGTTAATAAAAATATTTCTGTTAAATTTTGGGGTCTTTGTTTTTATCCTGGTGGTATCGAAAATGGTATCGAGTATCGAATATTTTCCTGAGTATCGGCATCCAGTTGAACCTTTTAGTATCATGACAACCCTACTACCTACAGACGCTATGATAGACATTCATAGCGGCCAATAAACGGCTCCGGAGGATCGTAAACCACACCTCCTCTACGGAGAAATCCACATAGAAAAGGTCTGTTTTCATTCTAAATTAGTACACATACTGCCATGTTGGTAATCTGTGTCTCTTTCCCTTTTAAAATCAGTATCAGTGTCAAAAATCTGCCAAACTCTAACCGAAATTATTCAAACTATTTCACCAAAAACCCACATGGATCGCTCCTCGTTCTCTACCAGATAACCAGAACTTCTCCTCTCTGCTCCTCCTCCTCTTCTTCTCTGCTCCACATGGAAAACATGTGTAGAAACTCTCCTCTGTGCCATTCAGAATCAATCATCTCTACCTCTCTCTCTCTCCTGACTCCTCTCCCCCGGGGGCCAGGAAATAAAGGAGGTGAAGAGGTAAAAACAACAAAAAAAAGGGGGTGAAGGAGGGTTAAACAGAGGAATGCAGGGGGTCACTAGAGGGTGGGGGGGCTTCACAGTGAGCTCATTCAGACTTCATTTCATTCTCATTTCTGTCTTTTTTACACAGTAACACACAGGTGTTGCTGCTTACTGTGTCAAAATGATGGTAAAACGATGGTAAGAAGTGTCTTTTTAGTTATTTTGTGTCTTTTTTTGGTCATTTTGTGTCTTTTCTTGTCATTTTGTGTCTTTTTTAAGTTATTTTGTGTCTTTTTTTGGTCATTTTGTGTCTTTTTTTTGGTCTTTTTGTGTCTGTTGTTGTGTC
This sequence comes from Centropristis striata, assembly GCF_030273125.1. Taxonomy (NCBI): domain Eukaryota; kingdom Metazoa; phylum Chordata; class Actinopteri; order Perciformes; family Serranidae; genus Centropristis; species Centropristis striata. The sequence goes on along the minus strand of NC_081521.1, from coordinate 2,010,083 downwards.
TGTTGTGTCTTTTTTGGTCATTTTGTTTCTTTTTTTAAGTCATTTTGTGTCTTTTTTGGTCATTTTGTGTCATTTTGTATCTATTTTTAGTCATTTTGTGTCTTTTTTAGTCATTTTGTATCTTTTTTTTAGTAATGTTGTGTCTTTTTGGTCATTTTGTGTCTTTTTTTAATCATTTTGTGTCTTTTTTTGGTCATTTTGTGCCTTTTTCGGTCTATTGTTGTGTCTTTTTTAGTTATTTAATGTCTTTTTTAGTCATTTTGTGTCATTTTATGTCTTTAAAAAAAAAAAATGTCGTATTTTCCATTTTCCAAAATGATGTTAAGACCACACAGCCCACATTAGGACAGCTTAGGACCAGATTTAAGAAGAATGAGTTGCCTAACAGTCAAATAATCTTCTAATGATATTCTCAATCACTTTAAATGATTTTTTGACCGAGAAAATGTATATTTTGACACCAAGATTGACCTTCTGAGTGGCTTGGAACATATATTGGTTCTCATAGACTTTATATGGCTGCCATATCTGATCCACAATCATGATGAAGTGGCTCCTACCAAAAATTGAAACTTATAGTGATAGAGAGCATGTGGAAAAAATTGGTGCATACACCATAAACCACAAGTTATTACTTCTATATTGTATAATGTCTGTATGTCGCCTCATATACGGCCTATATATTCCTACAGGAAGTGACTTTCTGATAACCATGAATGTAATTATGAGCATTCATGATGTTACAAATGTCCATTACCCTCTGAAGTCCAGAAAATTTTGGTTCAAATTTGTCAACTTCCTCTGCATTAATTTCTGTCTCTGTTCAGCATCTTTCAGTCTGTCCTTACATCACATGCATGGCTCCTTTGGCTAGCAGTCAGATTTTTCATTTTATTTTAATTAAAAAAGTATAAAGCTGCCAGGAACCGAAAGACACAGGTGTCTATATATAACTATACATACACATATATTTACCATTTATACATACAAAAACAGTCTTTATATAGTCATTTTGTGTCTTTTTTAGTCATTTTGTGTCTTTTTTTGGTAATTTTGTGTTTTTTTTGGTCATATATGTCAATTTTTTTTTTACCATTCATACACAAAAACAGCAGAAAAAAATAAAATAATACAACTCCAAAACAGTCTATTTGCATGTAAATTAAAAACAGTAAAAGTTTTCATTGTAGAAAGAAAATCCACATTTTAAAAATGGTCTAGAAACATAAATGTGACACTGTGAAAGCTCCTATGATTGAACTTTAACCGGCTTTCTCAGCTTGTCTACATATCAGATATAAATAAAGTTATTAGTGTAAATAAAACGTGTATTTTCAATAAATAGATGGACTCCAGAGGGTTAAACACAACCTGCACTACACTACAACCTGTATAGTTTGCACTTTCTTGCAGAGAATAATATGCAAAGCAGCATTTCGGTTGTATGCAAATATAAAAACATCCAAATATCTCCGTTATAACCCGCTGTGTGTAGTTATTTGTGCAGATTTAAGTCTTACCTGTCTTGGTGATGCTCTGGAAGTAAAGCACCAGGACGAAGAGAGATCCGAGGCACGTCGCCAGGAACAGGCGTCCTCCTCTGGGCATCTTCATCCTGCAGCCCCGCTCTGCTGCCCGCGGAGCCCCGGAGCCCCGGAGCGGTGCTCTGTGGCCGGACACGGCTCCTACAGGAGCCCCCCACCCGGCCAGGGACCCTCCACCACTTAATGATGCAACAAATGAGGGAGACGAAGAAGAAATCCACAGCCGGCGACTCAGTAATGAAGCCTGATTAACCCCTTGGGTGAAACATGAGTTAATTCTCCGCTGATATTTAATAATAAATCATCATTTGTTGCTCTCTGCGGAGCTCGAGTCGCTGTTTAGTGTCTCGAGTTTCTCCAAACTACACAAACTACAAACTTCTTCTTCTTCTTCGCCAAACATGGACGGGGCACCGTGCCATGACGTCACGCCCACCCCTCTCCAGCAGCTCCTCTCTTGGGGCTGCGTGGTGCGTTCGAGGACCGTCGGAAATATTACAAACTAAAGTGGTAGTTTCCATTTGTATGCTCCGCTGACGGTTGTTGTGTGTGGTATTTATACTATCATTTTGTGTCTTTTTTTCTGGTGATTTTGTGTCTTTTGTTGTGCCTTTTTTAGTTATTTTGTGTCTTTTTTTGGTAATTTTGTGTATTTTTTTGTCATTTTGTGTCTTTTTTTTTTAGCTATTTTGTGTCTTTTTTTGTCATTTTGTGTCTTTTTTAGTCATTGTGTGGCTTTTTGTAGTCATTTTGTGTCTTTTTTATGGTCCCTTTGTGTCTTTTTTTGGTAATTTTGTGTCTTTTTCTTAATTTTGTGTCTTTTAATGTGCCTTTTTTTAGTTAATTTGTGTCCTTTTTTGTCATTTTGTGTCTTTTTTTAGTCATTTTGTGTCTTTTTTTGGTCATTTTGTGTCTTTTGTTTTGCCTTTTTTTGTTGTTTTGTGTCTTCTTTGGTCATTATGTGTCTTTTTTGTGCCTTTTTAAGTTATGTTGTGTCTTTTTTGGTAATTTTGTGGGTTTTTTTAGTCATTTTGTGTCTTTTTAGTTATTTGGGGGTTTTTTGGTAATTTTGTGTCTTTTTTTAGTCATTGTGTGTCTTTTTGTGTCTTCTTTAGTCATTTTGTGTCATTTTGTATCTTTTTTCGTCATTGTGTCTTTTTGTGTCTTCTTTAGTCATTTTGTGCCTTTTTTTAGTTATTTTGTGTCTTTTTTTTGGTCATTTTGTGTCTTTTTTGTCTTTTTTAGTCATTTTGTGTCATTTTGTGTCTTTTTGTCTTTTTTAGTCATTGTCGTGTTATTTTGTGTCTTTTTTTAATGATTGTGTGTCTTTTTGTGTCTTCTTTAGTCATTTTGTGTATTTTTTTAGTCATTTTGTGTCTTTTTTAGTCATTTTGTGTCATTTTGTGTATTTTTTAGTCATTTTGTGTCTTTTTTTTGGTCATTTTGTGTCTTTTTTGTCTTTTTTAGTCATTTTGTGTTATTTTGTGTCTTTTTTTAGTCATTTTGTGTTTTTTGTGTCTGTTGTTGTGTCTTTTTTTAGTTATTTTGTGTCAATTTTAGTCATTTTGTGTCTTTTTTTAGTCATTTTGTGTCTTTTTTTTTTTTTTAAAGTATGCTCCACTGATGGTTGTTGTGTGTGGTATTTATAACCTACTACCATCAAGATATGTCATCACTTACTGGTCATAAAAAAAACTGCAGTCAGTCTTTCCGTCTAATCATCAAAAGTTAACATGCCTTTTTTTTCACAGTCTGCGCCTGCACCTTATGACAAAAGTTCTCAGAAGTACTTACACTTACAGGGAGCATTTGAAGGCAGCATTAGAGAGATTTCAACATGAGCTAAAGGAACATCATGTCCCATCTAATGCAATAACTGATTGTTAAAAAACATTTGCAGTAATTATGTAATTTAAAAAAAGTAAATTGCAGCCACATGTCACTTCCAGACAAAACATAATTTGGGAAAATAAGATTAAGATGAATTACTTTTATTAATCCAAACAATGGGGAAATTCAACCTCTGCATTTAACCCATCCTTCTTCTTTTTTTACACAAAAGTGAACACACCATGCACCCAGCACATTACTGCGCCCGGGGGGTTAGTGCCTTGCTCAAAGGCACCTCAGTCCTTGGCCTGTCAGTAGTGGGATTCGAACCGGCGACTCTCCAGTTACAAGCCTGATTCCTAAATTCTAGGCCACAGACGACCCTGAACACACCATGCAAGGAGCAGTGGGCAGCACATTACTGCACCAGGGTAAATAAATAGGCACATAAAATAAACAAAACACACAATATGGCCATATGACCTGCTGTGAAAGTCAAATATCTGCATTTTTTTTAACTTGCTGATTGAGAACATACTGTAGAAGTTGCAGGGAAAGCGCGGTGCTTCTGTGTCACTGTGAAACTTAATATGGCTGCAGTACTGACCCAGTTTTTCCTTTGTTATGTGCTCCATCATAAATAATGAGATAATAAGTCTGCTCATAATCACACAGCACAATCTGGTCTAGATTCTTACAACATATAACATAAAAGAACAAGAACAGTATATATATACATATATATATATATATATATATATATATATATATATATATATATATATATATACATGAATATATATATATATATATATATATATATATATACACATATATATATATATATATACATATATATATTATCAGTTGTATAGATTTGATATCTGAAAGACTAAACGTGTGTGTTTTCCTGAAGAGTATTCTTTGATCATTTCTGTGACATTCTTAAACCTCGCTGTCTGGACATGATCAGATTCCAAGATCTTTCTGACTTTATAGATAAATTGCATTTTCCCCTCAGTCTTTTTCATAATCCCTTTCTGACAAGAAGAGCACATTCCTTCTCAGAGAAGTTATTACAGCTTGAACTGAAGCTTTCAATCACACGTCGCGGCTACAGGGGAACATTTCTGATGAATGGTAGAACATTACCAACGGAGGATGACGACAAACACAAAAAGTTTAGGGACGACTAAAAATACACTTGGCCTTAAAGCATCCAGTATGATTAACCCTTTGATGCACAACATGTGTCTAAAATGACCCTCATTCATTCCCTTCATGTTATTTAATGCTGCTGTGTGTTTCTGTGCTCTATCTTTTGATATCAACTTATTTTATGATTGAATATTCCAAGTATTCTTTAAATATCTTGTTTTTGATAACAACAGATCATTATTTCCATTTTGCTTCTCATACTTGATGAATAAAAAACGTTTTTGTATTATAACATAGCTAGCTACTTGGCTAAGTAGCTTGCCAAGCTAACTACTTAGCCAAGAAGTTAGCTTAGTAGTTAGCTTAGCTAGCTACTTAGCTAAATACTTAGCAAGAAATTAGCTAAATACACCGCGTTCCAAATTATTACGCAAATAGTATTTAAGTGTCATAAAGATTACATTTTTTGATTTTCAATTAAACTCATGGATGGTATTGTGTCTCAGGGCTCTTTGGATCACTGAAATCAATTTCAGACACCTGTGATAATTAGTTTGCGAGGTGAGCCCAATTAAGGAAAAACTACTTAAGAAGGGCGTTCCACATTATTAAGCAGATGACCATTTCCAAGCAATATGGGAAAGAAAAAGGATCTCTCTGCTGCCGAAAAGCGTGAAATAGTTCAATGCCTTGGACAAGGTATGAAAACTTTAGATATTTCGCGAAAACTTAATCGTGATCATCGTACTGTTAAGAGATTTGTGGCTGATTCAGAGCACACACGGGTTTGTGCAGATAAAGGCACAATGAGGAAGGTTTCTGCCAGACAAAAACATCGGATTAAGAGAACAGCTGCTAAAATGCCATTACAAAGTAGCAAACAGATATTTGAAGCTGCTGGTGCCTCTGGAGTCCCACGAACATCAAGGTGTAGATCCTCCAGAGAGTTATGCGTTATTCTCTCAGTTATTCTATTGGGCCACCCCTAACCAATGCTCACAAGCAGAAATGGCTGCAGTGGGCCCAGAAATACATGAAGACTAATCGTCAAACAGTCTTGTTCACTGATGAGTGCCGTGCAACCCTGGATGGTCCAGATGGATGGAGTGGTGGATGGTTGGTGGACGGCCACCATGTCCCAACAAGGCTACGACGTCAGCAAGGAGGTGGTGAGGCATGTTTTGGGCCGAATCATGGGGAGAGATCCCCGAAAGGAAATTCAGTTAGTTAGTCTGCATTGGCTCTGACAAAAAATGTACACAAAATGAAACATTTAATTCTGTACATTTAATTTATCATTGGTGTCGGCCCAAAGCAATTTGTTTTCTTCAATTGTAAACATGTTCAGATTATATACGGCAGTAAAAAAACATTTTAGTCAACCCAAATGTGCATTATAGCTGATGAAAGTCTATGAGCCAGTGCCATAACCTCTAAATTTTTGCCAAATTCAAGTCTAGTTTTGAGTTTTCCTAGTTTTCCTGAGATATTTCTTCGGTTTCCAGCCTCTCATTTGCACATGGATCCTCACTGCATTCTAACAAAATCATATAAATAAATGCTTTTTATGACCTATTAGTAATGTTTGTAGGCCAATTTAGACTAAGAAGGCTGTTTTATCTTAATTCTGAGGCTCAAAATAAGGTTTGCGGCTCCATTCTGACTGGTTTTCCCGTTATTTTTGGCCAACAATGGCTCTTTTCTTAGTAAAGGTTGCCGACCCCTGATATAAACCAATAAATACAAAATTTCCAATCGATTGCTGATTAACAGCTGTAGATATATTATATCTGGTATTGTTGTATGATGATGGAAAAGAGGCAGATAGACCAAGTTACCCACAGATTCATTATAGAAGATGGAAACTAACAATGTCAGCCCATAAAGAAAATGGATTTCCATCAATAGCTTCTGTGTAGAGTTATGTTTCAATGACAAACAAAGACAGCACTGAATTTCTCCTTCAAGAGAGAGTCCAAACTGTATGTTGCTGAGGCAGGATTCAGCATGATCTAAATCTAAAAATATGGTAGAAACTGTAGTGAGTAGGTTCCAGGTCAGTGTGAGCAGCTTACCATTCATGCTGGCGTATCTGTGAATGCTGTAATTACCCACAAACCCCTCATTATACCTACAACATGTGATGCTTGCTTGGAAAAACTAAAGAGACTTGAGAATGAGAGAGGCTTGGTTAGGGATGATTTGGCATTTGATGTGGTTGTTCAGGCCAATGTTAGCTTTAACCACACAACTCTCACCAGCAGCTGGTTTACTGACCACCCACAGGGTCTCCATCCACTCCCTGCTAGTCAGTTCACCACAGACTGAGGAGGCATTAGGGCTGTTTCCACTACCGCCCAATCTGAATACGAACCATCGAGTGGACTTTTGTCGGGACTTACGTCGCGAAAAACTGCCCAAATTTTGCATTGAAATGAATGGGACGGCCGGAAAAAAATGAGCGAAAAAGAACAATAATTGGAGATTTTTAAATGTCTACTTCTCCGGCATAATTTCATCTAGAGACTCCATTTAAACTTTAAACAGTAGACACAAGTCTTGTGTATCGGTGTATTAATCCACGTTTCGATAGGTCATATAGTTTTTAATCAATCCCTGTTCAATGACCATGATCATTTTGGGAGAAATTCTGAGATTATAATGGGTGTGTATTGCACGGAATGTTCGTGTCACAGTGTGTGACATCATCGCCAGAGTGTAGAGGGAGAGAAAAAACTGTCAAAAAATAAATTTGAAAACTGCGCTCCAGGCCGCAAATTCCACTCTACAGAAATAATTTATACATAGAAACGTAGGAAAATTTGTCTTCTCCCTCACAATCCTCTGGTAAAGCTGTCAGAGTTATAGTTTGGGTGTAGGACGCACAGATGCGCCACCAACACCACCAACAGCCTCATTGGCTCCCATATTAAAAACGCAGGAAGATTTATGAAAATGGGAGATGTAACAGTTTTTTTAGATCGCTCTAACAAAGCTATTTTTTCATTTTTCTTAAAAAAAAACATATGTAGACGTTCAGGAAGAACTCAGGACGCTCAAAGTGAAGTCGGATCAATGATAGGTATTATGGTTTTGCCAAAAATGCTTTCTGTTCGAGGCCAGAAATTCCAGTCTCTCCACCTCTGTTACGGAACATTGGCAGTTGGTGGCAGTTAATTCTGTTGATTGCTTTGCTCTGATTGCATTTGATCTTCTGATGTGATTACAGTTACAGATACATGCACACACTCCTCCAGATACACATGTTTCACACACACATTTTGAGGTTAAAGGTCATAGGTTGCTGTATAAATAAATACTTGTAAAGGAATGCTTGTTGTAGGTGTGCTCCTTGTATATTATGTAGTATCATAACATTACTAGTATTAATTGTTATGAATCTCTGAAGAATCTCATCATAGTGTACACACACCGGCAGTAGCCCCCGTGGCCCTTTCACTATTTCCCCAGAGGAAATTTTCTAGTTCTTTTATTTTATTTTTTGGTTGATTTAGTCAACGGTGCCAAAGATGCCACACATATTTCATTACACTGTTAGTTTTTATTAAAATAGAACTGTTCAGAGCCACAAAATCACATTAAACATTTGTCACATTTTTGATTCCACACTTCCAAACACACAGAAGAGACGACGAGACGCTGTAGGAGAGGAAGCTCAGTGAACACAAGCTGTTTAGAAAATAAAAGTCAGACTGTGGCAGTGACAGTTAAGTACAGTACAAAGGTTCATCAACAGACAGACAGAGAGAAATGACTGGTGCAACATTTAAACAGAGACACTTTTCTTTTTTTCTTTTTTTACATTGACATGGTTGGAGATGAGATATTACAGAAGACACAGTTGACATTTATTTTGTTTCAAGGCAACTTTAGACGACTATTAAAAGAAAGGTGCAACTTTACAATCATCACTCTTTTCTGTTATTAATGAGGCTGGAGGATCAACCAGGTGATTTAAGGGAAGAGTCCATTCCAGGAAATAAATAAGACGATGTATCGTGTCTATAATATATACTGTCATGGAAAAAAATTATAAGACCAGCCTTTTTCTTCATTTTAATGTCTGGCACAACTAAAGGTACATTTGTTTGGAGAAATATAATAATAACAACAAAAATAGCTGATAAGAGTTTAATTTAAGAGCTGATATCTAGATATTTAATATGGTTTTGATAATGATTTTGGTTATTATCAAGGATGTTTCCATAACTGTAGAGACACAAAATGACCAAAAATAGATGTAAAATAACCAAAAAAGACAAAAAGTGACCAAAAATAGATGTAAAATAACCAAAAAAGACAAAAAGTGACCAAAAATAGATGCAAAATGACCCAAAAAAACGACCAAAAAATAGATGTAAAAAATAACCAAAAAAGACACAAAATTGCCAAAAATAGAAGTAAAAATGACCAAAAAGGATACAAAATAATCGAAATAGAAACAAAATTACCAAAAATGCAGTCATGGAAAAAAGTATTAATCCACCCTAGAACTAAAGGAACATTTGTTTTGACAAATATGATAACAACAAAAAAAAGCTCATAAGAGTTTGATTTAAGAGCTGATATCTAGACATTTAACATGGTTTTATTCACAATAACAGAAATCCTTATCATTGTGTCTTTTTACTGGTCATATACGTCTTTTTTGGTCATTTTGTTTCTTTTTTTGGCCAAAAGTAAGTAAGAAAACAAAGTATGTAATTGCTTATATTTATTTTGAGGCTGTAGAAGGTTAATTTTTAAGTAATCTCATTTTAAAACCAGCATTTTATGCTTATTTTATGCTTATGTTTCGTATATTTCACTTATTTTGGGGCTGTAAAAAGTGACTTTTTAAGTAATCTGATCTTAAAACCAGCATTTTCATCTTATTTGAAGCCTTCTAAATGCATCTGTAGACATAATTATTTCTAGATTTAACGATCTTAATTGAAGAAATCTTGTCAAGTGAGAATATCTTGCTGCATTTACAGATAATTCCACTTATTTTGAGTACATTTTCCCTCAGATTTAGTGTTTTTTATCCTGTTTTTAGACACACCTTTCTTGCAGTGTACACAATAAAAAATAATAATAATAACAGAGACATTTTATTATTATTAATAATAATAATAATAATAATAATGATCTGATCCATCATCCAGCCCTGATGATTAAGACACCCGTGCTGGTACAACACAACCTTAGCTGTGGTCTAATTATCTAATTCTCACAGTTTCACAGTTAAACACAGATTTCATTAAGCTGAGTGCAATAAACTGTGATTCAAAGATAAATATCTATACTTCATAACTGTAGAAAGTACTGTGTAACAGTGTCACAATAAAAGCTTTTAGCAAAGCACTATTATATCACACTGAAATAAAGATGATTCCAGTGTTTGTTGCCTCTAGAATACTAAAATAGTCTCACTACTGAAGTAACAGCCAACAGCCAAATGTTACTAAATGTGACTTCACCAGTGATTTTACTGTTATTTTCAATAGTTAGTCATGTTGTTTTCAGATCATATACGATATATTAAGAAATGACTGCAAGGACAGTGTACTGTGAGACTAGATCTAAAAAAATACTGTGGTTTTTGCTATTTTTTAAATTTTTTTATCCATACCAGTTGTATTAATGTCTGTGTTCATGTAAAGTGAAATAATGAAGCAGAATGAATAAGTGTTGTTGCAGTAACAGTGTGTGAATTAAGTTAAGACGTAGATAATAAACATAAACTGATGATAGTTGAAAGTGTTTAAAGGGAAAGTTCACCTCAAAATCAAAGATGCATATTTTTTCAGAGCAATCAATTTATCAATCCTGATTGTTTTCAGCTACGAGTCTCCAGAGAAAAAAACAAAAACAAATAAAAAAATTCTGTAATTTGGATTTTGCAGTGAAAGACAGAGACATCTCGACATACCCAGGGTTTTTATCCAGAAAAATTCCAATCATTGTATTCATGTAAACTAAAAACATATACATACATACATATATATATATATTTATATATATATACACATACATACATATACATATATACATATATATACACACATATACATATATTTATAGACATATATATACATATAGACATAAATATATATATAAATATATATACATATATTTATATACATATATATACATATAGACATATATATATACATTTATATATATACATATATACATACATTTATAGACATATATATACATGTATACATATATTTATAGGAATATATATACATATAGACATAAATATATATATATACATATATTTATAGACATATATATACATATATACATATATTTATATACATAAATATATATATATATACATATATACACGCACACACAAACATATATATATATATATATATATATATAGACATATATACATATATATGGAGAGACATAAACAGATAGATATGAGAAATGATAATCCTTAAAGGGAAAGCTCAGATGTGTTGAAGTGGCTCGTATGAGGGACTTTATTATAGTTGATGTATTATTAGCTGCAGTAGATGAAGGTCTGCAGGTATAAAAATGTTAAATCTGTTTATGTGTATGATTTGTTTAGAATATGTAAACAGATTTTTGTTGCTGTCCATGTTGCCGTTTTATTTGGAACTACTTATTCTCAACCCCACTTCTAAACATCTGAACCGACTCTCTAGTGATGAAGTGTTACTGTGTGTTAAAAAACATCTCAGTTTGAACAAAAAAAGGGGCTTTACATCCCAGGGCTTTATGAATTACTAAACAAACAAAAACACAAAAAACAACACATTTGAGAGTAACATGTGCATACTGTAGATATGCATTTACTGCTGTAATGATGTAACAATGAGGTTTTATGAGGTTTTATGGTTCTAATAACGTCACAATGAACAGTAAGGCTCGGTGGACCTTCTTCCATTAACCCTTTATCAGGCGAAGAACCGTATTTGGTAACTTCAGCGGATATCGAAAAATAAAAAAAATTCGAGAAAAAAGTTGCAAATTTACTAGATTTAAGTGGCAGATCTACAAGAAAAAAAGTTGCAGATTTAAGAGATTTGAAGTGGCAAATCTGCGCGAAAAAAGTCGCAGATTTACGAGAAAGAAGTAGAAAAAAAAGCAACTTTTTTCTCGCAGATTCACCACTTTAAATCTCATAAATCTGCGACTTTTTTCGCACAAATTTGCCACTTTAAATCTCGTAAATCTGCGACTTTTTTCGCACAAATCTGCCACTTTAAATCTCATAAATCTGCGACTTTTTTCGCACAAATTTGCCACTTTAAATCTCGTAAATCTGCGACTTTTTCTCACAAATTTGCCACTTTAAATCTCTTAAATCTGCTACTTTTTTTCTTGTAGATTTACCACTTTAAATCTCGTAAATCAGCGACTTTTTTCGCACAAATTTGCCACTTTAAATCTCGTAAATCTGCGGCTTTTTTCGCACAAATTTGCCACTTTAAATCTCGTAAATCTGCGACTTTTTTCGCACAAATTTGCCACTTTAAATCTCATAAATCTGCGACTTTTTTCGCACAAATTTGCCACTTTAAATCTCGTAAATCTGCGACTTTTTCGCACAAATTCGCCACTTTAAATCTCTTAAATCTGCAACTTTTTGTCTTGTAGATTTGCCACTTTAATCTAGTAAATTTGCTAATTTTTTCTCGACCCCATTTCAATATCCACATGAAGTTACCAAATATAGTTCTTCGCCTGATAAAGGGTTAAAGGAACTGTTGGGATCAAGTAGTGAGGGATTACCCAGGGTGCTTTGCAGATACACACTCCATGTCAACACATCTGTTGTCTAAATCAGTTCGCTGCCGGTTTTTCTTTTTACATTGAGTAGCTGCACAACATTTATAATAAATAAACTCTGGCAAAATATGTTGTTGAATATTGACATTGCTAAACAAAGGAAGGAGATCGGCTCGGGGTCCTTCGCCTGTTGATTACATCACACAATATGATTGGCTGTACGCTTGAACGGGAGTACAATGTACAACGGACAGCTGTGATTGGCTGTACATCGTGGCAACCAGCTGTAGTCGTGGCAACCAGCGGTAGTCATAGCAACGCTTGTCTGTGGTGAAACCAACGTTCAAGTTTTGTGTATTTGTGTGCTAAGCAGCAAAAAACTGCTTTTTATTTTTTACCCTATAAGGGTGTTGTGTGGACTCCTGTAAATGTACATAAAATGAGAATAAATGTGTTTCTGTATGTGTATTTGTGTATATATATATATATATATACACAAATACACATACAGATAGGTGAAAAAATAGCTTACAAGTACATACATATATGTATATATATGTGTGTGGCTAAGTATTTGGCTAAGTAGCTTGCTAAGCTAACTACTTTGCTAAGTATTTAGCGAAGTAGCTTGTTAAGCTAACTACTTAGCTAACCTCTTGGCTAAGTAGTTAGCTTAGCAAGCTATATATATATATATATATATATATATATATATATATATATATATATATATATATATATATATATACATATATATATATGAGCCGATCTGGTACCTACAGCGGACATGTTCACAGTGCTTTGGAACATGATTTTTTTGGGCCTTTGAACAATTTATAGTACGATGTAGAATCTAAAAAACAATCTCATAATTACTGTATAATGCATCAATTATATGAACTTGAATATATATTGTAATCTGTATGTGAATTTTTTGGCGTGTGCTTCACCAAAAAGATAAATAAATAAATAAATATCATGCTCCCCCCCTCCCCTGTGGCATGTCATAAGTCTGTTCATGTTTGTGAAGTGTAATATTATTATTATTATTATTATGTTGCTGAGGTTTTTTTCATTGTTTTTTCCTCCTTTCCTCTCCTCACGTTGTGCTGTATTTATTTCTCTTCATCTCTGTCTTCCTGTCCTCTTCACCTCATATTGTTTGTGTGTTTTTATACGTTTTGGACGGGTTGATGGCTAATTTAGTTGTTCTATGCAATAACAATAAAAGGCTTCTGATTCTGATTCTGAAAATATGCAATTTAAGAGAAAAAAGTGACCTAAAAAGCGCGCCAAAAGAGTCTTTGAGATCTTTATTGCTGCCTGTCAGACTGCTGGTACTGAACTCTGGTTAGATAATCTGTATTTCCACCACACTAACTACATTTTATGAGCTGTGAAGTGAAAGTAATAACAGATGGTTTAGAAGCAAGACTGTCAGTCAAAAAACAGCTCAGATCTTTCCAGTAATATAGCGGGACGGCACTATGAAAGGAGCTACTGTCACCCTCGCTAACTGACTGTAGTAACGCTAAATGTGACCGTTAGCTGTGTAAACACATAATGTTAGCATAAGAATATATAAATAGATATGTTTGACGTTATCGGGGGAGAGGCGACCACGCCAACAGGAAGTGTGTCCATTTCATTTGAGCAGCTTCCAACGTGTCATCTTCTTGTCATAAAGTGTCTTTGTGTATCTTAGTGTTTATCAGTTTAACCCTTTAATGCACAACAACATGGTCTAAAGTGACCCGACAGAGTTTTTATATTCTATATCATTGCAATAAATTATTTTTTTTCCTCAATTAGTTTGTTTTTGACCATCATACATCCTAATTTTATGTTTTCCTTTGTTAATTTTTAAATAAAATCCCTTTTTGTGTCACTACTATTCTAATGCACAACATGGGTGAAAAATGACCCATATCCATTTTTTAGCTAAGTAGCTTGCTAAGCTAACTACTTAGCTAACTTCTTGGCTAAGCATTTAGCTAAGTAGCTTGTTAAGCTAACTACTAAGCTAACTTCTTGACTAAGCATTTAGCTAAGTAGCTTGTTAAGCTAACTACTTAGCTAACTTCTTGGCTAAGTATTTAGCTAAGTAGCTTGTTAAGCTCACTACTTAGCTAACTTCTTGACTAAGTATTTAGCTAAGTAGCTTGTTAAGCTCACTACTAAGCTAACTTCTTGACTAAGTATTTAGCTAATCCAACTACTTAGCTAACAACAAGTAAGTACAACAAGTATTTAACGAAATAGCTTGCTAAGCTAATTACTTAGCTATCATCTTGGCTAAGTAGTTAGCTTAGCAAGCTACTTAGCCAAGTAGCCAAGTCTTGGCTAAGTAGTTAGCTTAGCAAGCTACTTAGCCAAGTAGTTAGCTAATAATACAAAAACTTTTTTTCTCCATAAAGTATGAGAGGCAAAATGGAAATAATGATCTGTTGTTATCATAAACAAGATATTTAAAGAATACTTGGAATATTCAATCATAAAATAAGCTGATATCAAAAGATAGGGCACAGAAACACACAGCAGCATTAAATAACATGGGAAATTAATGTTGTGCATCAAAGGGTTAATTAAAGTGTCCCAACTTTTCCAGAATCAGGGTTCTTGTACATAAAATACATGAGATGATCAGTTGTTTTTCATGTGATGAAGGAACATTCCTCTGTGTAACCTGATTTGCATTAAATCTGTCCCATTCGGACATAATGTACATCCATGAAAACTCCAGTTAGTGCAGCACTACTGAAGTTATTTAACCTCCACGACTCCCAGCATTAATGCATAGTACAGCCCACCTCAACACGGACGGCTTCAAGTCTGTTTGATCCACATCAAGACAAGAAAAGTCCTCAAACAGAAGCTGATGAGCTCAGAGCCACAACACTCACACTGCAGGAAGGTGTTTAAAACCAGATAAAACAGTAAATCTGAGGGAAATGATCTTGCTGCATGGACAGATAATTTACTTTGACAAGATGTATCAAATTAAGATGATTAAATCTAGAAATAAGCATGTGGAACACTTAAAATAAGAAATTAACTCTTAAAACAAGATAAATGATCTAACACTTCTAAATCTAAAGTTTTTTCAATCTTTTTTCTCTTAATTTCATCATTGTGTCTTTTTAGTGGTCATTTTTACATCTATTTTTGGTCATTTTGTGTCTTTTTTTTGTCAATTTGTGTCTTTTAAGTGGTCATTTTTACATCTATTTTTGGTAATTTTGTTTCTTTTTTTTGTCAATTTGTGTCTTTTTAGTGGTCATTGTTACATCTATTTTTGGTAATTTTGTTTCTTTTTTGATCATTTTGTGTCTTTTTTTGGTCAATTTCTGTATTTTAAGAGTTTAATTTAGGAGCTGACATCTAAACATTTAGCATGGTTTTATTCATAATAACCAAAATCATTATGAAGAAGAAAAGAAAAAAAGAAACTGAAGAAAACAAGGGTGGTTTAATACTTTTAACATAACTGTATTTTTGGTCATTTTGTGTCCTTTTTTGGTCATCTTACATCTATCTTTGATCAATTTGTGTCATTTTCCGTAATTTTTACTTCTATTTTTGGTAATTTTGTGTATTTTTTAGTCATTTTTACATCTACAGTCATGGAAACATTCTTGATAATGACCAAAATCATTATGAATAAAACCATGTTAAATGTCTAGATATCAGCTCTTAAATTAAACTCTTATCAGCAATTTTTGTTGTTATCATTATATTGGTCCAAACAAATGAACCTTTAGTTGAACCAGACATTAAAATGAACAAGAAACTGAAGAAAACAATGGTGGATTAATACTTTTTTTCCATGACTGTATTTTTTGGTCAGTTAATTTCTTATTTTAAGTGTTCAACATGCTTATTTCCAGATTTAATAATCTTGATTTCAGAAATCTTGTCAAGGTAAATTATCTGTCCATGCAGCAAGATCATTTCCCTCAGATTTACTGTTTGATCTGGTTTTTAGACTAAACACCTTTTTTTTTTTTTACAGTGCACATTTAGTTAATGCAGGAAAACTAAAAGACAGATAAAGAGGAATGATTACAAAATAAAAGTTCAATACGCTGACAGACAGAACTAGAACTTTTAAAGTCTTTTAAATCCGTTAAATAAATAATACGACTGGCTGGACGGGTGTGAATGGGAGGGTCTGGCAGATTCCTGGACCATCAGAAAACGCTTTATTGTCCAATTTAAAAGCATATTATCCGTGTAAATATAGTGAAACTGGTGCATGACGGGACAGTGGCTGGCTGAAAGTTCAGTGGGGGGACTCTAGGGGGGACGTTCAGAGGGCCAGGCTCTGCAGCAGCGACACGCAGCGGAAGCAGAGGGCCAGGAAGCCGGTCCCCAGCAGGTCCCCCAGGGCCGTCAGGTACGGGATGGAGAAGTTGTCGGGGTCCAGACTCCGTCTCCACATCGCCCGGATGATCAGGTCGGCAAAGTAAAGCAGGATGGCCACCTGGAAGGAGAAGAAAGAGCTGAAAGGCTGCACAACGTGGATAAAAATGGGGGGAAAATGATGTTAGTGACGTTTTTGCAGAGATTTTATTGAATTTTGCAGTGTGCATTCAGCATTTTAAATGCAATCTTTTGTGTTTAATGTTTTTTTGTGTGTTTTTTGTCATTTTTTGTGTGTTTTCATGTGTTTTTATGCATGTTTTATGTCATTTTTCGTTGGTTTTTGTGTGTGTTTGTGTGTTTTATGTGTTTTTAGTCATTTTTTGTTTGTTTTTTGTTTCTTTTGTGTTTTTTATGTGTTTTATGTCATTTTTTGTTTGTTATTGTGTGTTTTTGTGTGTTTTTATGTTTTTTTATGTGTGTCTCATGTGTGTTTATGTGTTTTTTGTAAATGTTTTGTGTTTTCATGTGTTTTTATGTGTGTTTTATGTCATTTTTTGTGTTTTATGTGAGTTTTGTTTGTTTTATGTGTGTTTTTGTCATTATTTGTGTGTGTTTGTGTGTTTTTTGTAATTTTTTGTGTGTGTTTTATGTGTGTTTGTGTGTTTTTTGTAACTTTTTGTGTGTGGTTTTTGTCATTTTTTATGTGTTTTATGTGTTTTTTGATTGTTTTTATGTGGTTTTTTTGTGATTTTTGTGTGTTTTATGTGTGTTTTTGTTTGTTTTTTGTCATTTTTTGTTTGTTTTTGTGTGTGTTTTATGTGTGTTTAAGTGTGTTTTTTGTATTTTTTTGTGTGTGATTTTTGACAATTTTTGTGTTTTTTTTTATGTTAGTTATGTGTGTTTTTAATGTGTTTTTAATGTGTTTTTTGTGTTTTTATGCGTTTTTTATGTGGGGTTTTTTAACGTTTTTTTAACGTGTTTTTTTTATTTTTTTTTATTTTGTGTGTTTCAAAATGTTGATCCAGTAAGTTAAAATGACAAAATAATAATTAGGTGAGGTTGTGCTGAAAAAAAAATGATACCAGCATGGCATGATGAACATTTTTTAAGTCGGTTACACAGACAGAAAGAAAAATAGTCAAAACCATCAAAATATCCCCAAACTCCAATGGGTTAATGTTTAGTAATGGTTAAAGGAATCATGAATTCTTGTCATAGAAGAGGTTGGCATGTCGTTCACAGTGTACAACATTAAATAAACAGCATTTATAATCAAAAATGTATTTATTCTAAACAAGTAAAGCAAATAAAATCACACAAGAGTGATCTTAATAACAAAACCAGCTTCTTGTGGATCTTCCAAGCAGTGAAATCATCCAAGTTCAGCTTTTCTGGACTCAGGCAGATTGATGAAACATGAGATTTATTAGAACCTGAAGGAGATTATGGAGCTCCAGTCAGCTTCACTGACTTGGTACCAAACAACAAAACAACTTATTTCATGCTGTAATACTAAATATACAGAGCTGCTTGTTTAATGAGTCTCAGGTTTTTATAAACAGTTAAAAAAACCTCCTCTCTGTGGAAGAATTATCCTATCTTTATTATTCAAGAGTGTAGATTTCAGCAAAGGTTAAAACCACCCCGACCAACTGTAACATGATATTACTGGAGGTTTTGCAGAGATTTTTATTGAATTCTGCAGTGTGCATTCAGCATTTTTACTGCAATCTTATGTGTTTAATTTTTTTTGTCTGTATTTTTATTGTGTTTTCTATGTGTTTTTTAAGTGTCTTTTGGATTTTTTTGTGTGTTTCTCCGTGTTTTTTTGTCATTTTTTGTTTTTTTCCTGTGTTTTGTCATTTTTTGTGTGTTCTGTGTATTTTTTTTTCTGTTTTGTGTAATTTTGTGTTTTTCTGTGTTTTTTGTTTTTATGTTTTTTGTGCTTTCATGAGTTTTTTGTATTTTTGTTTTTTATGTGTTTTTCTGTTTTTCTGTGTGTTTTTTGTTTTTTTTGTTTTTTTTTGTTTTTCTGTTTTTCTGTGTATTTTTGTTTTTTTTGTGTTTTTTGTCATTTTTTCTGTTTTCATGTGTTTTTTATGTATGTGTTTTGTATTTTTTTTGTAATTTTTTTGTGTGTTTTATGTTTTTTTTGTTGTGTTAATTTCATGCTATAATACTAACAATACAGAGCAACACTGCTTGTTTAATGAGTCTCAGGTTTTTACAAACAGTTAACAAAACCTCCTCTCTATGGAAGAAATAACTTATCTTTATTATTGAAGAGTGTAGATTTTCAGTTTGAGAGCAGATTTCTGCTGCTTTCTTTCAAAATGTTTGCTTGTATACAAATATCACTTGTGCTTGTGCTCACAGCAGCACAAAATGTGATCAAGGAGAATAAATGTGAGCAGGAGAAGGAGCTGATTCACTGGAAAGGAATGAAATCAGGCTCTTAAACTGAAAATCTACACTCCTGAATAAAGACATGATATTTCTTGGGTATCTCTCAGCTGTTTGGAGGTGGTAGCTGTGTGGTGTTCTCTTGGTTTTGGTTCTGGAACAAATGTTTGTCTCACTGAGCTGCTGAAGCTGCAACACCTGGCACCAGTCACTTCACAGCTAGCTAACAGCTAGCTAACAGCTAGCTAACAGCTAGCTAACAGCTAGCAGCAGCACATTTCATCACAACGACCAAGTCTCAGCTGCTGGTTTACACAGTTTGTATCAGAGAGGCATGAGAACCTCCAGGGTCGACTGGGGGCCAACGAGTTCATAAACCATTTGGTGACAAGTATATAAAATATGTTATGTCTCTTTTCAGTCATTCTGTGTCTTTTTGTGTCTCTTTTGGTAATTTTGTGTCTCTTTTTGGTCATTTTGTGTCTTTTTGTGTCTCTTTTGGTCATTTTGTGTCTTTTTGGGTCATTTTATTTCAGTTTTTGGTGATTTTGTGTCGTTTTTGTGTGTCTTTTGGTAATTTTGTGTCTTTTTTTGGTAATTTCATGTCTCTTTTTGGTCATTTTGTGTCTGTTTTTGTGATTTTATGTCTCTTTTTGGTAATTTTGTGTCTTTTTTGTGTCTTTTGGTAATTTTATGTCTTTTTTGGTCATTTTACGTCCTTTTTTGGTCATTTTATGTCTCTTTTTGGTCCTTTTGTGTCTTTTAGTAATTTTATGTGTCTTTTCAGTCATTTTGTGTCTTTTTTGTGTCTCTTTTGGTAATTTTGTGTCTCTTTTTGGTCATTTTGTGTCATTTTGTGTCTCTTTTGGTCATTTTGTGGGGTTTTTTTGGACATTCTACGTCCTTTTTTGGTAATTTTGTGTCTTTTATGTGTCTCTTTTGGTAATTTTGTGTCTTTTTTTGGTAATTTTATGTCCTTTTTTGGAAATTTCATGTCTCTTTTTGGTCATTTTGTGTCTGTTTTTGTGATTTTATGTCTCTTTTTGGTCATTTTGTGTCTTTTTTGTGTCTTTTGGTAATTTTATGTCTTTTTTTGGTCATTTTACGTCCTTTTTTGGTCATTTTATGTCTCTTTTTGGTCATTCTGTGTCTTTTTTGTGTCTCTTTTGGTAATTTTGTGTCTTTTTTTGGTCATTTTGTGTCTTTTTGGTGTCTCTTTTGGTAATTTTGTGTCTTTTTTTGGTCATTTTACATCCTTTTTTTGGTAATTTTATTGTTCTTTTTGGTCATTTTGTGTCTTTTCTCTGTCTCTCTTGGTAATTTTATGTCTCTTTGTGATGTGAAGCTTCAGGGCCAACTGAGGGCCAATGAGTTTATTAGAAACCATTTGGTGACGAACCATCCACAAGAATATAAAAAATAGGTATTAGTTTTACCTAAAGGGGACAGGAAACCATAAATCAAAGCTTATAACCAGTGTGTTACCTGTAGCGTAGCGGCACACAGGTAGCAGATGACGAAGGCGAGGCTGATGGGCGCCTCGTCTCCCTGCAGCAGAGAGATGGCGTAGAGGAAGACCATGTGACCCGGGACCACCAGCATCAGGAGGACCCGCGCTGACTTGGAGTTCACCCCTTAGGAGACATGGAGACTTTAGTAGGACAGGTACATCTCAAAACATTAGAATATCATCCATGCAAAAGGAGGCCCAACTCTTTTGGTCATTTTGTGTATTTTCTAGGTTATGCTGTGTCTCTTTTTGGTCATTTTGTCTTTTTTTGGTAATTTTATGTATTTCCTTGGTATTTTGTGTCTCTTTTAGTAATTTTATGTCTCTTTTTGGTCATTTTGTGTCTTTTTTGTGTTTTTTTGTTCATTTTATGTATTTTCTTGGTAACAAAGGACGATCCATTTACACTCAGAATATTGTGAAAAAGTTCAATATTTTTTGTCAACGCCGTATTAATGCAGTAATTCATGCAAAAGGAGGCCCAACTCTTTTGGTAATTTTGTGTCTTTTATGTGTCTTTTTGGTAATTTTACGTCCTTTTTTGGTAATTTTATTTATTTCCTTGGTATTTTGTGTCTTTTTTGTGTCTTTTTGGTAATTTTACGTCCTTTTTTGGTAATTTTATTTATTTCCTTGGTATTCTGTGTCACTTTTGTTAACTTTTTGTGTCTCTTTTTGGTCAATTGTGTCTTTTTGGTCATTTTATGTATTTTCTTGGTAAAAAAAAAGGACGATAAATCCATTTACACTGAGTCATTTTATAGATTCTAATTTTCTGAGACACTGACTTTTGTGTTTTCATTCTCTCTCAGCCAGAATCATCAAAATTACAAGAAAAACAGGCTTGAAATATTTCACTCTATATGTAATGAATCTATATAATGTATGAGTTTCAATTTCTGAAAGAATTGACAGAAAATATTGAACTTTTTCATGATATTCTATTTTATTGACATGCACCTGTATTATCAGTTTGAAGCATTGATTTTGTCCGTTAAAAATTGTTCCATTGTTTCAGCCCAGCTCCTGTTTAACAAGCTCCTCAGGATATTCTACTCCAGGGCAAAAAAGGACGTAATCACCAGACTCCAACAGAGGAATTCATGCTCCATCTTCTCTCCAAAGGATGATTAACCCTTTGGGGCTCACTTGGGACACTTTTGACTTTTTAATTGTTTGATTACTTTGACTGTGGTAATGCATATAGCATACATTTTGGCCAAAGGGTGTGAGGTCTTTTTATTTTTGGAAGAATTTTAGAAATTGCCATTTCTAAATGCCGGCGAAGCAGTGTTGCCAACTTAGCAACTTTTTTGCTGTATTTAGCGACTTTTCAGACCCCCTTAGAGACTATTTTTCAAAAAAGCGACTAGCGACCAATCCAGAGACTTTTTCTGGTGTTATCAGAGACTTTTGGAGACTCGTTCTTACTCTTCTTAACGAGCGACGGGGGCCGGAGGCTCGTTAAGAAGAGGAAGAACAAGTCAAAGCAGTACAGTCATCCTGCAGCAGTCTCTCCCAGCTGCAGAACCGGAGGGGATGTTAACCCCTCAGCGTCCAGTCTGCAAATTGCTAACAGGCTAACAGTTAGCTCTGTAGCAGTACAGTGTGTATGTGCAAACAGGCTAACAGTTAGCTCTGTAGCAGTACAGTGTGTATGTGCAAACAGGCTAACAGTTAGCTCTGTAGCAGTACAGTGTGTATGTGCTAACAGGCTAACAGTTAGCTCTGTAGCAGTACAGCGTGTATGTGCTAACAGGCTAACAGTTAGCTCTGTAGCAGTATAGTGTGTATGTGCTAACAGGCTAACAGTTAGCTCTGTAGCAGTACAGTGTGTATGTGCTAACAGGCTAACAGTTAGCTCTGTAGCAGTACAGTGTGTATGTGCTAACAGGCTAACAGTTAGCTCTGTAGCAGTACAGTGTGTATGTGCTAACAGGCTAACAGTTAGCTCTGTAGCAGTACAGTGTGTATGTGCTGCTGCTGCAGGAGGTGTTAGCTTAGCGATCTCTGTTTGTTTACAACAAGCACCGGTCACTAAAAACTGTTCCTATTGTTTGTTTATAAGTAGTGAAATAAAAATACAGATGTTTTCCCTAACATGAGGAATAATCGTGATTACAATATTGATCAAAAATAATCGTGATTATCATTTTGGCCATAATCGTGCAGCCTACGAGGCCAGCGTGTCAGTGTTACCTGAGGAGAAGAAGGTGATGCAGGGGTTGGGCCAGTACTGCCTCATCTTGTAGGGCAGAACACCGGGGATGCTCCAGAAGTGAAGGTAGGTGGAGATCCTGCTGGCCTGGATGGCCACCAGGTTACCACCCACTCCTACACACACACACACACACACACAGGGGAGGAAACAGAAAATATATTTAATAACAGAGCAGCGACTTTAATCTACTGGAGTGCCCTGGAGCTCCAAATAATCCAGACTTGTTGCCTCCATCAGACTAGAAAACAAAGCAGCGTGGAGCCCTACTGTAAATTTACCTCTAAAGTTCTGGCTGTAAACTCCATGAGGCCAGTTTCAGTTTGATGATGATATACCAAGTAAAACTGGAGACAAGCTCAAATAGATTTAGTATCAAATGATAGAACTGGATGGAACCCTCTTATATGTGAGATTTGACACCTTCGTTCACATTTGACACATTTATGTTGGACTAAAGTACTAAAAAAGACAGAAAATGACCAAAAAAAGACAGAAAATGATGAAAAAAAGATACAAAATGACCAAAAAAGATACAAAATGACCAAAAAATACACAAAATGACCAAAAAAAGAAAAAAAAGACACAAAATGACTAAAAAAAACATAAAATGACCAAAAAAAGAAACAAAAAGACACAAAATGACTAAAAAAAGACACAAAATGACCAAAAAAGATACAAAATAACAAAAAAAACAACAACAAATGACACGAAATGACCAAAAAAATACACAAAATGACCAAAAAAATACACAAAATGACCAAAAAAGACACAAATTGACAAATAAAAGACACAAACAGATAAAATGACTAAAAAAAGACACAAAATGACCAAAAAAAGATACAAAATGACTAAAAAAAGACACAAAATGACCAAAAAAAGAAACAAAAAGACACAAAATTACTAAAAAATACATAAAATGACCAAAAAAAGAAACAAAAAGACACAAAATGACTAAAAACAAGACAAGAAATGACCAAAAAAGACACAAAATAACTAAAAAAGAAACAACGAAAGACACGACATGACCAAAAAATGACACAAAATGACCAAAAAAATACACAAAATGACCAAAAAAGACACAAATTGACAAATAAAAGACACAAACAGATAAAATGACTAAAAAAAAGACACAAAATGACTTAAAAAAGACACAAAATGACAAAAAAAAGACACAAAATGACTAAAAAAAGACACAAAAAGACACAAAATGACTAAAAAAAACATAAAATGACCAAAAAAAGAAACAAAAAGACACAAAATGACTAAAAAAAAGACAAAAAATGACCAAAAAAAGACACAAAATAACTAAAAAAGAAACAACAAAAGACACGAAATGACCAAAAAAGACACAAAATGACCAAAAAAATACACAAAATGACCAAAAAAGACACAAAGTGACCAAAAAAATGACACAAAATGACCAAAAAATGACACAAATTGACAAATAAAAGACACAAACAGACAAAATGATTAAAAAAAGACACAAAATGACCAAAATTGTTACGCAAAGGGCCAAATCAAACAGAGTCCCACTAGATTAAAAACCAGAGTTGATGACAGGATCACACACAATCACAAGATCACATTTATGTTGGTTTTTCTTTGTTTCTTTTTGGTTCTAAATGTTGATCCAGTCAGTCAAAATAAAAAAACAATTATTATTATCAGGTCATATAGGTGAAAAATATACCAACATGGTATTTAAACATGTTTTAAGGTGAATACAGGCAGGATGAAAGGAGTCAGACATGGACTAAAGAGACTAAGCATATATTTCTAGTCAGACAAAGATTTATTGCTTCCCCACGCTGAATAACTTAAGAGGAACATATTGATCTCGTCCTTGTAATCAAGTGGAACAGAGAGTTTTTCCCTCCAGGGACAGTAAACAGCCTCAGCATCACTAACTCCTAATCTCTCTCCTGCACACAGAATTAAGCCAAAGAATGACACAAGCTTGGCCCAGCCGTGATCTGGACACGCTTTATAGAGAGCAGAGTCCATCTTAATTAGTCCCAAAGACCAGCTCACAGCTCAGACCTGCAGATGAAACAAGAAAGACAAACAAAAAGCTCCACCGATGAAGACACGAGAGCAGCAACGATCTCCGTCCAGATGGAAATAAAGTCAGCAGCAGCAGTCGAACGGTTCCGACTGTGAAATGTGACTCTGGTTGTGTTAAAAGCATTATGTGCCTTTTCTAAAATGTGATGGATGACTTGTTGTTTCTGACAAGTTGTTTAATCGGCTCCAGATGTGACGCACTTTGCAGCAACCAAAAATGATGAGAGAGGGTTAAATACACTGGAAAAAAGGTGTTAAAAACCAGATCAAACAGTAAATCTGAGGGAAATGATCTCGCTGCATGGACAGATAATTTACCTTGACAAGATTTATTAAATTAAGATTATTAAATCTAGAAATAAGCATGTTGAACGGTTAAAATAAGGAATTAACTCTTAAAACCAGATAAATTATCTAACAATTCTAAATCTAAAGGTTTTTTTGCTGATTGCAGCATTAATTGATCTTGTTTTAAGAGTTAATTTCTTATTTTATGCGTTCAACATGCTTATTTCTGGATTTAATAAAAAACAGAAAAAAATAGTCAGAAAAACTGAAAAAAATTGTCAGAAAAACTGAAAAAAATAGTCAAAAACAGAAAAGTCAGAAAAACAGAAGAAAAGTAAAAAAAAACAGGAAAAAATTGTCAGAAAAACTGAAAAAAGTCAGAAAAACTGAAAAAAAAAAAAAACAGAAAAAAATCAGAAAAACTGAAAAAAATACTCTGAAAAACAGAAAAAATAGTCAGACAAAACAGAAAAAAAGTCAGAAAAACTAAAAAAAAAAAAAAAAGTTCTTAAAATAATAAATAAACTCTTAAAACCAGATAAATTAAAGCTGCCAGCAGTGATGAACTGGCCCGAGCAGAGTGACCTGATGATTATTTGGTTCTTACAAGATAAAAAAAAACGTAATAATAATATTAATCTTAATAATAATCTTAATTTAATAAATCTTGTCAAGGTAAATTATCTGTCCATGTAGATTTACTGTTTGATCTGGTTTTTAGACTAAACACCTTTTTTGCAGTGTGCCTTTTCTAAAATGTGATTAATTACTTGTTTCTGACTTGTTCAATCAGCTCCAGATGTGACAAGATAAGATTTGCTCCTTTCATTCTGCTGTGAATTATTTTTATTCACTTCCACGAAACTGCATTTCTGCAAAAAACAACTTCTCCGTATCCCAGCGGTATTCAAAGTCCATTTTAATTTAGCTGTTGACGAGGCGATCTGAGCCTAATTCACTTACATCAAACACCTTTCCAAGTATTCACCCAGAAAGAACGCCACAGATGTTCTTTTGTGAGTTGCAAAAGACTTGAGGGGAACATTTAGTAGGATACTGGTTTGTGTGCAAGCCAGGGAGGGAAAATGGGAAATGCAAACCAGATTGGCAAATTAAGAATTTTAGCAGAGAGATTGAGAAAGAGAGGGAAGATGGGCAGAGAGCAGATGAGAAACAGTGACAGAGTGAGCCAGGACGCTGGGTGGGTGTGGATCATTAGTGGTTTAAATCCACTTCTATCCTGGATTCTACTGGATCCCAGCATGCACCAGCACAGCCAGACCACTCATTCTCAATTCAGCTTCTTCTTTCTCTACGTCTCAGTACATTTATCATCATCCTGCAGCAGCTTTATGCATTATGGGGTGAAAATCTGTTTTTTTATGTGTATGAAGCTGCTCTCCAACCTTCAGAGATAGTTTCATTCTCTGCTCTCCACAGTCCACTGGAGAAAGAGCTGCATGCAAAATCCACAAAGTCATATTTAAAAACAGTGGGGGATTGCACGATGGCCAGGTCACAAAATCAGAGCACACTGAAAAATATTGTTTTCTTTCCTCTTTCTCCTTCCCTCTGCTGCTGATTATGCATTTTATATCAGGCTTTCAATCAGAGCCCTGACAAAATTGAAGTTTTTTTTTACTTTTTTACTCATTTAAAATCTAATAAGAGAGCGTACTCCGCATCACATCTGTCTCCTCTCTGCTGGCCTGTTGCTCTCTGTGCACTCTGCTGAGCAACGGATCCAGACTCTTAAAATGAGAATATATCAGTTCTTGTGTGTCATCACTGCATTAAATAAATCATAAAAATCTTTTTTCTATGTGTGTGAAGCTTCTCTCCAACCTTCAGAGATAGTTTCATTCATTCTGGAGAAAGAGCTGCATGCAAAATCCACAAAAGTCAAATTAAACAGCACGAGGGCCAGGTTACAAAATCAGAGCACACTGAAAAATATTGTTCTCTTCCCTCTGCTGCTGATTATTTCTTCTGCTCCGTCCAGCGCTTCGTTGAGGAGGAACATGATGTTTATTTAATGCATTTAATGTGACTTTAACACTATTACACTATTACAGTGCACTTCAATCTGAGCACCATGCGTATAATATCAGGCTTTCAATCAGAGCCTTGACAAAATTGTAGTTTTTTTTACGTTTTTCCAGCAGATGGAGCCATTTTTTCATGTTAAAAACTAGTAAACTAATATAAAATCTAATAAGAGAGCGTACTCTGCATCACATCTGTCTCCTCTCTGCTGGCCTGTTGCTCTCTGTGCACTCTGCTGAGTAATGGATCCAGACTCTCTTAAAATGGGAATATATCAGCTCTTGTGTGTCATCACTGCATTAAATAAATCATGCAAATAAAAAAAACATTTCTTTGCCTCCACTTCTCTACATCTGAGTACATTTGTCATCATCCTGCAGCAGCATGATGCATTATGGGGTGAAAATCTGTTTTTTTATGTGTATGAAGCTGCTCTCCAACCTTCAGAGATAGTTTCATTCATTCTGGAGAAAAAGCTGCATGCAAAATCCACAAAAGTCAAATTAAACAGCACAAGGGCCAGGTTACAAAATCAGAGCACACTAAAAAATGATGATTATGCGTATTATATCAGGCTTTCAATCAGAGCCCTGACAGAATTGTATTTTTTTTTTACTTTTTTCCAGCAGATAGAGCCATTTTGTCATGTTAAAAAACTAGTAAAATAATTTAAAATCTAATAAGAGAGCGTACTCCGCATCACATCTGCCTGTGTCTCCTCTCTGCTGGCCTGTTGCTCTCTGTGCACTCTGCTGAGCAACGGATCCAGACTCTCTTAAAATGGGAATATATCAGCTCTTGTGTGTCATCACTGCATTAAATAAATCATGCAAATAAATAAATAAATCACTTTTTTGCCTCCACTTCTCTACATCTGAGTACATTTTTCATCATCCTGCAGCAGCATTATGCATTATGGGGTGAAAATCTGTTTTCTATGTGTATGAAGCTGCTCTCCAACCTTCAGAGATAGTTTCATTCATTCTGGAGAAAGAGCTGCATGCAAAATCCACAAAGTCAAATTAAACAGCACTAGGGCCAGGTTACAAAATCAGAGCACACTGAAAAATATTGTTCTCCGTCCCTCTGCTGCTGATTATTTCTTCTGCTCCGTCCAGCGCTCCGAGGAGGAACATGATGTTTATTTAATGCACTTAAAGTGACTTTAACACTATTACACTATTACAGTGCTCTTAGTGAAGCCAATTCTGGCATTATTAAATGTTCTGAATGGTTCCAGGTAAATAAGTTAACATTAAATGTAAAAAAAAAAAAACTTATTTTATCATATTAACAGGAAAATATAAAAAATATTGTAAATCCAGTGCAAAGATCACCATTGGAGATAACAATATTAAACAGGTTCCCTCTACCAAATGTTTTGGGGTATTAATTGATGAGATGATAAGTCTATTGGTATCATCAGAAAAATGTGTGGTTTCATATCTCAGAATGCTTTAAATATACTGTATTATGGTTTAATTTATCCACATCTCAGTTATTGTAATATTGTTTGGGCATATCAGCACATATCCTTCTAATTTACAGAAATTATTAATCACACAAAAGAAATTTGTTAGATTAGTTACCTTCTCTAATTATTTGTCTCCATCTGCCCCTCTGTTTAAGAAACTTCATATATAGTCAGTCTACGATATTAATATACTTCAATCATGCATATGCTCTTAAATTAAACTCTTATGACACAAAATGACCAAAAAAGAAACAAAATGACCAATAAAAAGACACAAAATGACCAAAAAAGACACAAAATGACCAAAAAAGACACAAAATGACCAATAAAAAGACACAAAATGACCAAAAAAGACGTATAATGACCAATAAACAGACACAAAATGAACAAAAAAGACACAAAATGACCAATAAAAAGACACAAAATGACCAAAAAAGACGTATAATGACCAATAAAAAGACACAGTGATAAGGATTTCTGTTAATATAAATAAAACCATGTTAAATGTCTAGATATCAGCTCTTAAATTAAACTCTTATGACACAAAATGACCAAAAAAGAAACAAAATGACCAATAAAAAGACACAAAATGAACAAAAAAGACACAAAATGACCAATAAAAAGACACAAAATGACCAAAAAAGACGTATAATGACCAATAAAAAGACACAGTGATAAGGATTTCTGTTAATATAAATAAAACCATGTTAAATGTCTAGATATCAGCTCTTAAATTAAACTCTTATGACACAAAATGACCAAAAAAGAAACAAAATGACCAATAAAAAGACACAAAATGACCAAAAAAGACACAAAATGACAAAAAAAAGACGTATAATGACCAATAAAAAGACACAAAATTACCAATAAAGACACAAAATGACCAATAAAAAGACACAAAATGAACAAAAAGACGTATAATGACCAATAAAAAGACACAATGATAATGATTTCTATTATTATGAATAAAACCATGTTAAATGTCTAGATATCAGCTCTTAAACTAGAAAATTCCTAAAGAAATTTTGATTGTGTGCTTGCCTCTGGACCGTGACTCTCGTGGCTCAAATCAACAGTCAAACAGTGACTCTGTCCTGAGTTCACAGACACCTCATACAAGTCTGTAGGACAAACGGTTCACAAGTTAGTAAAAGGGGGCGTGGTCACTCAAAGGGGGCGTGGCTTGAATCAGCAGTTAAACAGGGACTCTGTCCTGAGTTCACAGACACCTCATACAAGTCTCTAGGACAAACGGTTCATTAGTTATGAAAGGGGGCGTGGCTAATCAAAAGGGGCGGGGTTATCAATCACCAGTTAAACAGGGACTTCATGCCGAGTAATCTGACACCTTATACAAGTTTCTAGGACAAACGGTTCATTAGTTATGAAAGGGGGCGTGGCTAATCAAAAAGGGCGGGAATTTATGAAACATTGTTATGTATAAGTGGTCAGTGATGAACCATCATCATGCATGACAAGTTTGAGGCAGATTGGACAATGTATGGTCAAGTTATAAGGTCTCGTGTTTTATGAAGAAAGCCATGTCTGTTTACTTAGAGTAAACTGACAGTTATCAGTTAGAATGTCCTTGTTGGAGGAGGGGGGGGGCTTTGGTAGCTAAGCAACCACGTGGCCAGGTGGAGTCGACCAATCAGAGCAGAGCAATCAACTGAAATTAACTGACGATGGAGACAGTTCCATCAAAGTGAGCAGACAGAGGTGGACAAACTTGAAATTCTGGCCTCGAACAGAAAGCATTTTCGGCAAAACCATAATACCTATCATTGATCCGACTTTACTTTGAGCGTCCTGAGTTCTTCCTGAAGATCTCCATATGTTTTTTTTTAAGAAAAATGAAAAAATAGCTTTGTTAGAGCGATTTAAAAAAACTGTTAATTTTTTTTTGTTGAGAAATCTTCCTTCATTTTTAATATGGGAGCCGATGCGGCAGTTGGTGCATTTTGTTTGAGCATCTGTGCGTCCTGCGCCCAAACTATAACTCTGACAGCTTTACCAGAGGATTGTGAGTGAGAGGACAAATTTTCCTACGTTTCTATGTATAAATTATTTCTGTAGAGTGAAATTTGCGGCCTGGAGCGCAGTTTTCAAATTTATTTTTTGACAATTCTTTCTCTCCCTCTACACTCTGTTTGATGACTTCCCCACTCTAGACTCTCCATAGGGTTACATTGGGGGCATTTTTTGACGTGTTTTTGCCCAATAATTTGAAAACCGTTTGTCGAAACCCTTATAAAAGTCATAGCACACTTGTCATGGGCGAGCCCGTCGGTTTGATACCTTTTTTGTGTATGTGCGGCCAAAACTCTGGGAGGAGTAGTCGACCGAAAAAATGACGGAAGAAACGGAAGAATAACTAGAAAATTTCTAAAGAAATTTTGATTGTGTGCTTGCCTCTGGACCATCGTTCTCGTGGCTCAAATCAACAGTCAAACAGGGACTCTGTCCTGAGTTCACAGACACCTCATACAAGTCTGTAGGACAAACGGTTCACAAGTTAGTAAAAGGGGGCGTGGTCACTCAAAGGGGGCGTGGCTTGAATCAGCAGTTAAACAGGGACTCTGTCCTGAGTTCACAGACACCTCATACAAGTTTCTAGGACAAACGGTTCATTAGTTATGAAAGGGGGCGTGGCTAATCAAAAAGGGCGGGAATTTATTAAACATTGTTATGTATAAGTGGTCAGTGATGAACCATCATCATGCTTGGCAAGTTTGAGGAAGATTGGACAATGTATGGTCAAGTTATAAGGTCTGTTCACTTAGAGTAAACTGACAGTTATCAGTTAGAATGTCTGTGTTGGAGGAGGGAGGGGGGAGGGGGGAGGCTTTGGTAGCTAAGCAACCACGTGGCCAGGTGGAGTCGACCAATAAGAGCAGAGCAATCAACTGAAATTAACTGCTGTTGGAGAAAGTTCCGCAGACAGAGGTGGACAAACTGAAAATTCTGGCCTCGAACAGAAAGCATTTTTGGCAAAACCATAATACCTATCATTGATCCGACTTCACTTTGAGCGTCCTGAGTTCTTCCTCAACGTCTACATATTTTTTTTTTTAAGAAAAATGAAAAAATAGCTTTGTTAGAGCGAATTCAAAAAACTCTTACATCCCCTTTTTTGAGTTATCATCCTGCGTTTTTAATA
This sequence comes from Centropristis striata, assembly GCF_030273125.1. Taxonomy (NCBI): domain Eukaryota; kingdom Metazoa; phylum Chordata; class Actinopteri; order Perciformes; family Serranidae; genus Centropristis; species Centropristis striata. The sequence continues at coordinate 1,978,247 of NC_081521.1, read as the reverse complement.
TGGGAGCCAATGAGGCTGTTTTGGGGTTTTGGTGGTGCATCTCTGCATCTCACGCCTAAACTATAACTCTGACAGCTTTACCAGAGGATTGTGAGTGAGAGGACAAATTTTCCTACGTTTCTATGTATAAATTATTTCTGTAGAGTGAAATTTGCGGCCTGGAGTGCAGTTTTCAAATTTATTTTTTGACAATTCGTTCTCTCCCTCTACACTCTGTTTGATGACATCCCCACTCTAGACTCTCCATAGGGTTACACTGGGGGGATTTTTTGACGTGTTTTTGCCCAATAACTTGAAAACCGTTTGTCGAAACCCTTATAAAAGTCATAGCACACTTGTCATGGGCGAGCCGGTCGATTTGATACCTTTTTTGTGTATGTGTGGCCAAAACTCTGGGAGGAGTAGTCGACCGAAAAAAACACGGAAGAAACGGAAGAATAAAAATAAGCCCACGGAATAACAATTAGTGTGCTTTTGCAAGCACACAAAACTAGAAAATTCCTAAAGAAATTTTGATTGTGTGCTTGCCTCTGGACCGTGACTCTCGTGGCTTATCAAAAGGGGCACGGATTAAACAGAGACTTTCTGCTGAGTGCACTGACACCTCATACAAGTCTCTAGGACAAATGGTTCACTAGTTAGTAAAATGGGCGTGGCTTATCAACAGGGGCGGGGTTATCAATCACCAGTTAAACGGACTCTATGCTGAGTAATCTGACATCTTATACAAGTTTCTAGGACAAACGGTTCATTAGTTAGTAAAAGGGGGCGTGGCTAATAAAAAGGGCGGGAATTTATGAATTATTGTTATGTAGAACTGAAAAGTGATGAACCATCATCATGCATGACAAGTTTGAGGCAGATTGGACAATGTATGGTCAAGTTATAAGGTCTCGTGTTTTATGAAGAAAGCCATGTCTGTTTACTGAGAGTAAACTGACAGTTATCAGTTAGAATGTCTGTGTTGGAGGAGGGAGGGGGGACGGGGGGGGGGGGGGGGGGCTTTGGTAGCTAAGCAACCACGTGGCCAGGTGGAGTCGACCAATCAGAGCAGAGCAATCAACTGAAATTAACTGACGATGGAGACTGTTCCGTCAAAGTGAGCAGACAGAGGTCGACAAACTTGAAATTCTGGCCTCGAACAGAAAGCATTTTCGGCAAAACCATAATACCTATCATTGATCCGACTTCACTTTGAGCGTCCTGAGTTCTTCCTGAACATCTACATATGTTTTTTTTTAAGAAAAATGAAAAAATAGCTTTGTTAGAGCGCTTTTAAAAAACTGTTAAATTTTTTTTTTGAGAAATCTTCCTTCATTTTTAATATGGGAGCCGATGCGGCAGTTGGTGCATTTTGTTTGAGCATCTGTGCGTCCTGCGCCCAAACTATAACTCTGACAGCTTTACCAGAGGATTGTGAGTGAGAGGACAAATTTTCCTACGTTTCTATGTATAAATTATTTCTGTAGAGTGAAATTTGCGGCCTGGAGCGCAGTTTTCAAATTTATTTTTTGACAATTCTTTCTCTCCCTCTACACTCTGTTTGATGACTTCTCCACTCTAGACTCTCCATAGGGTTACATTGGGGGGATTTTTTGACGTGTTTTTGCCCAATAATTTGAAAACCGTTTGTCGAAACCCTTAGAAAAGTCATAGCACACTTGTCATGGGCGAGCCGGTCGATTTGATACCTTTTTTGTGTATGTGCGACCAAAACTCTGGGAGGAGTAGTCGACCGAAAAATGACACGGAAGAAACGGAAGAATAAAAATAAAAAGAATAGTCCCGGTGAATAGTAGTTAGTGTGCTTTTGCAAGCAAGCACACAAAATTAAACTCTTATCAGCTATTTTTGTTGTTATCATTATATTTGTCCAAACAAATGTTCCTTTAGTTGTACCAGGCATTAAAATGAAAAACAAGAAATTAGAGAAAACAAGGTGGTAGGATGGTTTGGTATGGTAGGAAAAAAACTGCTAAAAGAATCTAGTTGTAGTCTTGTAAATAGTTTCACTGCTAGATTGACAGTTTGTCTAAAAAAAGAGTCTTTTCCAGATCTTTTATAGTCCTCAGATGTATATGTAGCATTAGCCACAGTAAATAATACTATAATAATACTCTGTATAAGTGTTGTGAATGTCTCTAGTTGAGACTATAAAACTTCAGAGAGTCACATTAAAGCAGTTTGATGGCCTCCGTTAGCTTCTGACCACAGTTGGTGCGTCTGAAATAGAAGCTGAGTGGTTTTAAGGCTTCATGTTGGCAGTTTGACATGTTTTCAGTCCATTAACTGTAAATCATACAGCTACTTTACATGAGAGCCAAACTTTGTAAAGAGCAGCTCCATCAGCAGACTGATCCAAGCTGCTGATCCAGAGAAGCAGACAGGAAGTGGTTCCTTCCCGCTGCAATAAGACTTTATAACTCCTCTAACTGTCAGAGCCATCAGGACTCAACTAAACTAAACCTACTGTCACTTTCTGCTCTGTTCACCTGTTCAACACTCTAATACTGGAACATAAACGTTACATCATATGTGAGATGTGCTAATATTAATTGTATTGATATTATATATTGTATTTACACAATATTCATTCCTTTTTACACAGTCAAGTCAAGTAACTATAATGCCGGTACAATATATCATAATCATATATATATATACACGTATAAACGTAAACATAAACGTAAATGTAAATAGCAGCGTGGAGCCCTACTGTAAATTTACCTCTAAAGTTCTGGCTGTAAACTCCACGAGGCCAGTTTCAGTTTGATGATGATATACCAAGTAAAACTGGAGACAAGCTCAAATAGATTTAGTATCAAATGATAGAACTGGATGGAACCCTCTGATATGGTAGATTTGACACCTTTGGTCACATTTGACACATTTAACATTCTTTATTGAGCATGATAGTGTTTTGAAAGGGAAAAAAAAGACACAAAATCACATTTTATGCTGGACTAAAGGACTAAAAAAGACACAAAATGACCAAAAAAGACACAAAATTTTTTTAAAAAAGACACAAAATGTCAAAAAAAGACAAAAAAATTTAAAAAAAAACACAAAATTACCAAAAACAAAGGACACAAAAATGACTAAAAAAGCCACAAAATGACTAAAAAAGACACCAAATGACTAAAAATTGTTACGCTAAACACACAAGACACAAATAAAATAGTCCCACTAGAATAAAAACCAGAGTTGATGACAGGATCACACACAATCACATACCAACAGGCAGGATGGAAAGGAGTCAGACATGGACTAAATAGACCAAAACTCCAGAAAGTTAAAGCATGTTAAGAAGTTCTAGTAGAAACTGAAATAAAAGAATGAGCCTGAACATGAATCGGTAAATCCCCTTTCAAGAACGTCCATCTTACCGTTAATGACGGGCGTGAAGACGGCCATGCCCTTAAAGTTAGGATCACTCACTGTCTTATCCAGGATCAGGCCTCCGAAACTGGGAATCACAAACACAGACAGAGTCAGAACCACACTGATAAAAAAGGTGTCTAAAAACCAGATCAAACAGTAAATCTGAGGGAAATGATCTTGCTGCATGGACAGATAATTTACCTTGACAATATTTATTAAATTAAGATTATTAAATCTAGAAATAAGCATGTTGAACACTTAAAATAAGAAATTAACTCTTAAAACAAGATAATTATCTAACACTTCTAAATCTAAATTTTTTTTATCTTGGTAAGAACCAAATAATCATCAGGTCACTCTGCTCGGGCCAGTTCATCACTGCTGGCAGCTTTCATTTGATCTCTTTTGTACATTTTTTGTCTTTTTTGGTCATTTTGTGACCAAAAGAAGATGTAAAAAGACACAAAATGACAAAAAAGAGACAAAAAAGACACAAAAAAGACCAAAAAACATACATAAAATGACAAAAAAAAAGTAAACAAAAGACGTAAAATCACCAAAAAAAGACACAAAAAACAAAAAAACACCAAAGATAGACATCTTGGTAAAAAACAAATAATCATCAGGTCACTCTGCTCGGGCCAGTTCATCACTGCTTTAAAAAAGCTTTAATTTATCTGTTTTGTACATTTTTTGTCTTTTTTTGTGACCAAAAGAAGATGTAAAAAGACACAAAATGTCCGAAAAAAGACACAAAAAAGACACAGAAAGACCAAAAAAAGACACAAAAAGACATTTTTTTAAATTTCTTTTGTACATTTTTTGTCTTTTTTGGTCATTTTGTGACCAAAAGAAGATGTAAAAAGACACAAAATGACCGAAAAAAGACACAAAAAGACCAAAAAAAAGGACACGAAAGACTTAAAATCACTCAAAAAAGACAAAAAAACACCAAAGAAAGAAACAATTTTTTTTTTATCTTGTTAAGAAACTAATAATCATCAGGTCACTCTGCTCGGGCCAGTTCATCACTGCTGGCAGCTTTCATTTATCTGGTTTTAAGAGTTAATTTATTATTTTAAGCGTTCAACACTCTTCCCCCTAAAGAAAACACGGCTCATATTGGCTTTTTTTTGGCACTGTGTCCGCTATTATTACAGCTTTGTGCCCAGGAAGGTCCCAAACACAGTTGTTGTTTTTTAAATCCTGCATATTCATGCAAATCCTACTTTATAAATTGTGCTGAAGTAAATGCTATATTAATGTGTTAACTAACACTTGAATAAAGCAGGTAAAGGCGTGTACCTGCTGATGGACATGGCGACTATAACAGGCTGCCAGCCGGAGCGGAGCACCTCCCTGATCTGAGGACTCTGCCGGGCCACCAGGACCCAGACCGGGATCAGAGCCAGGAAGACCAGACACACCAGGGGGGCCAGGTACCAGACCTCTGGGGACAGGAAACCACAACATGGATCAGAACTACTAGAAAAAGTTGATAGTTAGGGTTATGATTTACTAGACCAGGGGAGTCAAACTCAAACACACAGTGGGCCAAAATGTAAAACTTGGACAAAGTCGCGGGCCAACATTGATATTTATTGAAAAAAATGACCTAAACAAGTTGATATAACTTAATATTGCAAACATGCAAAATCAAATATAAAATAAAACAAACAAACACATCAATGGCATTTATTTCTTAAATAAAATGTAAATAAAAATCGTATGTCCCTTTATTTTACATGCGGCCTTCTTTAAATTTAAATTCAACAGTAATCTTTTTCCACAGGCTAAAAATAAATGTAAGAATAAAATAACAATAATAAACCAAATGACTAATAATAATATCCTTCAATGAATGTGCAGCCATTCAAGCCTTGGACTAGCAAGAAAAAGTGCATAAAGACAACTTTAATTGTTGCTCAGTTTGCTCCACACTGATCTACTGTGTTCGAGCCAAAACACCAGCAGAGCATTCTGGGATTTGTAGTATTATATTTTGGTATTTCCTCGCGGGCCAAATATAATTATACTGCGGGCCAAATTTGGCCCACAGGCCAGAGTTTGACACTTCTGTTCTATGGAGTTAGATTTGTGCCAAAATGTTCAAACACTTCTTCTTCTCTGTATTAATTAAGTAGAAAAAAATAGAAAGTGGGTAGGTTAAATAAGGATTTAATTGAATTAGTAGTTAGAGTTATTTAGGGAGGGGGAGAGAAAAATAGTAACAAATAAATAAATGAATGAATGAAAAATGTAATAATTAATTAAGAAAAAAATCAAGGATGGTTGATGTTGTTGCTTATATGTAAACCTGAAAAAGCACAAAATCAGATCAAAAAATGGGGAATTTGCGTTTAAGTTTTATCCTCTTGGATTATATAAAGTGGAATAAATAGATGTAATGTTTGCCATTTATTATCTAAAATATCACATATTTTTAGGGGGCTAGAGGCATTTTAATCATGTCCTTTAACTTCCTTTAAATAATAATAAATCATTTTTTTCTCCTGAGGAAATACACTTGACTTCTGCTGCCATCTTGTGGTCTTTTTATCAGCATGACACATTAATTCATTTGACTTATAACAGATAATAAAATCACATTGTAACATTCACATTTTACACTTATTGGGAAGAAAAATGTATAAATCCAGATGTTAAATCCAGTAGTTAAAACATTACTGTAAAAAAAACACAGTAGACAGTGTAGTACTATGAAAAGTAAAGTAGACGACTGAATTTTTCCATTTTTATCATAATTTTGATCAGAATCGGTCCGATACAAATAATGTTTAAATAATTAACTTAAAGTAAAGTTTTTCATACAAAACACAGAATGGAAATCAATTCTAAAACAGTAAATGTATTAATATTATTTCCTTTAGTGTATAGAGTAATTACTTGCAATTACTAGTTATTTCTATCAAAAAATAATGATGAAATTTTTATCTAATGAATAGAATTGTTTACTGTGCCGTATTACCATATACAGTACCAATAAAAATCACAATATTTAACTGTTTTTTATTATTACAGTAAACAAATCAGTCCTGTAAACACAACAAAAAAAATCTGTTTAATTTTTTTTTATTTTACAGTAAAGAAACCAGTACTGTAAATAAAACTGAAATCACAGTGTTTGTTTTTTATTTTACAGTATAAAAACAGTACTGTAAATAAAAATACAGTAAGTTACCTGTTAATTGCTGCCAATAAGTTGGTTATTAAAAATAACAATGTTTAACTGTTTTTTTTTAATTCTTACAGTAAACAAATCAGTCCTGTAAACACAACAAAAAAATCAGTTTAATTTTTTTTATTTTACAGTAAAGAAACCGGTATTGTAAATAATGCTGAAATAATAAAAATACAGTAGTTCCACTGTAAATAATAATGACAGTAAGTTTAGGTTTTTAGGTTTTTTTTTTTTCAGGTTTTAGGTTTTATTTTATTTGCACTGTTAGAATTACATAAAATGACAAAAATAACATATAACATAAAGTGCAGGGAGAGGCAGAAAACCCAGATGGGCTTATTTATTTAAAGCCTCCACCTAAAATGTCATAGTTATTAGAAAGTAATAAACTGATAATAGAAAAAACACATGTATGACATCAACAAGTTATAATGGCAATAACAAAAACAATTAAAAACAAAAATGAACATGTTAAAAAAGTGTATTTGTGTGTGAACTAGAATTGTAAAACAGCCGTTAAATGAGCTTTTAGACATCTTTTGAAGCATTTTAAAGTGTACTTGTGTACTTGTTAACCCTTTGATGCACAACATGGTCTAAAGTGACCCGACTGAGTTTTTAATTTTCTATATCTTCGCAATAAATTAATTTCATCATTCAATATTCCAGGTTTTCCTCAATCAGTTTGTTTTTGATCATCATACATCCTAATTTTTTGTTTTTCATTTCTTACTTTTTGAATAAAAACCCTTTTTGTATCACTACTACTGCTTCTAATGCACAACATGGGTCAAAAATGTCATTATGGGGGTATTGTGTGTATAATTTTAAGGAAAAATGAATTTAATCAATTTTGGAATCAGGCTGAAAGATAAAAAAATGTGGAAAAAGTGAAGCTCTGTTAATACCATCAAGATACACTGTATGTGTGACAAAATGATACATAAACACGTTAAATATATTAAATATATGAGTGTGGAAAGTAACTATTTGAAACAAATTACTATTATTATAGTATTAAGTAATTTAATTTTAATACAAATTTGGATAAATGAGTCATTTTTGACCCATGTTATACTTTAGAAGTGTTGTTCATATGTTGTGCATCAAAGGGTTAATTGCTGCCAATAAGTTACTGTAAAAGTCACAGTAAATTATTTACAGCAATACCATTAACTTATTCAAAAAATTACTTAAAAATAGGATGATTAATTTATATAAGTTAGAGTAATGAGTAATAAGCTTCTTTCTTTTCTCTCTTTTGTGACTGCTTATTTCTTTTGTTGATAAATAACAGATTGTACATTTCTAAATTTTAAATTTACTTGAGTTGTAACAGGGTAATAAAGATAATAAGCTGCTTCAGCCTTTTCGGTCCAAATGTCTATTATCAATTTTCTCTCTCTGTTTACATGTTGTTTACTTTGATCAATGTTTTGTTTTTGTTTTTTTTCTGGTTTGTTTTGATGACATGTATTGACCGAAATAAACAGATACGAAACGAAACGAAACGAAACAGTATATAAATACAAACAACCCATATAAATGAATCTGACCTTTGTACTGGTAGAGCGTGCTGCTGACCCCGGCCAGCAGGGACAGCGTGATCAGGTCCCCCAGACTGGCAGCGATGGGCGTGGCCACGTTGTCGGGGTTGATGCCCACCTTCCTGGAGCCGATGATGACTCCGATCATCACCAGGCCTGGAGAGGGACAGACGAAGAGGGTCAGTTAGTTATTTTTTTAATGGGTAAAAAAAATGCAGATCATGGTATTGGCAACATTCCTCCTTGTTGCCGTAGTGACGTAAGGGTTTCTATTAATAACCTGGAGCAGGGGTCTCAGAATCAAATTACCTGGGGGCCGCTGGAGGCAGTATGAGAATGACCAAAAAAAGACACAAAATGACTAAAAAAGACACAAAATGACCGAAAAAAATACACAAACTGACAGAAAATAACTAATTTACTTTTTTTTTTTTTTTTTAACAAAAAAGACACAAAATTATTAAAAAAGGCACAAAATGACAGAAAAAATACACAAAATTACTAAAAAAAAAGACACAATGACAGAAAAAATGTAATTACTTCAAAAAACACTAAATTAGTAAAAAAAACACACACACAAAATGACAGAAAAAAAACTAAATTACTTAAAAAAAGAAAAAAAATACCAAAAAGGACACAGAAATACCAAAAAAGACACACAATTATTCAAAAAAGACACAAAATGACCAAAAAGAAAAAAGACACAAAATGACAAAAAAAAACTAAATTACTTAAGAAAGAAACAAAATAACCACAAAAAAGACACAAAATTATTAAAAAAGACACAAAAATACCAAAAAAGTAATTAAAGGGTCCTTCCACACATAACACGGTAAAGTGCCATTCATATAAAACTCACATTAAACTTTCATATCAAGGTGGGGGCCACAAAATATCATCACGAGGGCCACAATTGGCCCGCGGGCCGCAAGTTTGAGACCACTGACCTTTTTATTTTTTATTTATTGATACAGACTAAAATATAGTGCTAATCTTTTAGGGCTATATCGCCCAGCCCTATGTGAAAGGACAGAAATGGAAAATAGATGATAGGTTAAAAAACTAAACTGTCATCACTTTCTTTGCACCCAGAAAGAAATAATGCAGTGTTTTCTGACAACATCATGCTGACGGAAGCTCAAACTAAAAAAAAAAAAAATCTAAAAGAACAATTTTCAGACATCAAGCAGCCTCACAGAGAGAAACAGCTGACAGAGAAGACTGAACTCTATGGAGTCTGTCTGACTCCTTTCCATCCTGCCTGTATTCACCACTTAAAACATGTTTAAATACCATGTTGGTATATTTTTTCACCTATATGACCTGATAATAATAATAACTGATTTTTTATTCTGACTTACTGGATCAACATTTAGAACCAAAAAGAAACAAAGAAAAACCAACATAAATGTGATCTTGTGATTGTGTGTGATCCTGTCATCAACTCTGGTTTTTATTCTAGTGGGACTCTGTTTGATTTGGGTCTTTTTTTGGTTATTTGTGTCTTTTTGTGTCTTTTTTAGTTATTTTGTGTCTTTTTGGGGTCATTTTGTGTCTTTTGTTGTGTCTTTTTTAGTTATTTTTTGTCTTTTTTTTGTCAATTTGTTTCTTTTTGTGTCTTTTGTTGTCTCTTTTGTAGTTATTTTGTGTCTTTTTTTGGTTGTTTTGTGTCTTTTTTTTAGTCCTGTTGTGCCCTTTTGTGTCTTTTTTGTGTCTGTTTTAGTTATTTTGTGTCTTTTTTAGTCATTTCTTGTCTTTGTAAGTCATTTTGTGTCTTTTTTTTGTCATTTTGTGTCTTTTTTTTTGTCTTTTTTGTCATTTTATGTCTTTTTTTGGTAATTTGTGTCTTTTTTGTGTCCTTCTTTGGTCATTTGTGTCTTTTTTTAGTCATTTTGTTTTTTTTAGTCCTTTAGTCCAACATGAAATGTGATTTTGAATCTTTTTTTAACTTTCAAAACACTATCATGCTCAATAAAGAATTGTAAATGTGTCAAATGTGACCAAAGGTGTCAAATCTACCATATAAGAGGGTTCCATCCAGTTCTATCATTTGATACTAAATCTATTTGAGCTTGTCTCCAGTTTTACTTGGTATATCATCATCAAACTGAAACTGGCCTCATGGAGTTTACAGCCAGAACTTTAGAGGTAAATTTACAGTAGGGCTCCACGCTGCTTTGTTTTCTAGTCTGATGGAGGCAACAAATCTGGATTATTTGGAGCTTTTAGAGACTCCACAGGGTTAAAGTCACTGCATGTAAAGCTGAGTATAACAGGAAATGTATGACTGAATGTATGAAATTGCAGAGAAAGGAGAAGGAAGACTTCAGCCGTTACTAAAAGATGAAACAAAGTGCCAGGAGACTCTGAGCTCCCTCATCAACTCTGTAACCACTGGAACATTTATGGTGAGGATAAATTATGGATTATGCAGTAATTACAAGAGGGGAAAGGGTGACACAGGGATAGATGCACCTGCTGCCAGGAATAAAACCTGCAGGGTTTTTAGGGTCATAAATATGTAATAAAAATGTATTAATTAACTAAAATGAATTGTGAAAGTCAATAAGAGTTAAGAACATTATGGTATGAGTATATATATCCACTGCCATGCTCAATTATGTCTCATAAATAGTTTTTGGGGCGAAATGTAACAATTTTTATCACTCAATAATTGACAAAAATCCCTTTTAAGATACCATTTTAAGACACCAAGACCTTAAGGAACACCAGAAAAATCCATGCTGTGATTTGGTTGGGAACATTTTTCTATATTTTGGAGATTTTTGCAGGATTTTTGCATTTTTCTGTGATTGAATGGCACTTCTGTTGGAAACTCTTCAGATATTGTCAATATACACAGGAAGCCAAACATACAGTGGTCCTGAGAGCTCACAGCGCAAATACACAAAACACAAACACATTAAGAAAACATCTTCATCAATTTGACAACACAAGCACAGCATTTAGAAAAAGCACTGCAAATAGCAACCTGGTCTCACAGGAATCCGTGGAATAGCCACGGAATCACTCAAGTTTCTAAAACTCTATGGAGTCTTGGACTATTTTGTCCATTTTTGAATCCTCTTCATGTCTTTTTTGTGTCCTTTTAAGTCATTTTAACTTTTTTTTGTTGTCTTTTTTGGTCATTTTGTGTCTTTTTTTGTCAATTTGTGTCTTCTGAGTCTTTTTTTGGTAATTTTGTGTATTTTTTCTAGTCATTTTGTGTCTTTTTGTGTCTTTTTTAAACATGGTCTCACAGGAATCCGTGAAATAGCCACGGATTCGCTTAACTCAAAATCCGTGGAATAGCCACGGAATCACTCAAATTTCCGTGAAACTGACACGGATTTCGCTACAATGCAAGTTAATGACAGTCATATCCCGTGGCTATTCCAACATACAAAGTGATTATGTACATTCACTGAGTGAATATTTAGAAAATAAAACATATATTTCTCGCTAGAAATGTGATCAAAATCCATTTTTATGCAGAAACTAAGTCAAAATATTGATTTTTTCTGTCCGCCATGTTTTTTGTTCTGACCGCCGGGACCTTGAAAGTTACGTGACTTGGAACAAACCAATAGGAACAAATATCCATGGAATAGCCACGGGATATGACTGTCATTAACTTGCATTGTAGCGAATCCCGAGCAATTTGAGTGATTCCGTGGCTATTCCACGGATTTTGAGTTAAGCGAATCCGTGGCTATTTCACGGATTCCTGTGAGACCAGGTTCGCAAATAGACCACAACACAACAGAAGTGTTTCCAGAGGACCCCGTAGAGCAGTAATATTAAAATACAATAGACTGAATGAGGAGAAACTGCATCAAACTGTGTGGGAAGAACATAAAATGGGCATGTCTGTAAAGGGGGGGACTCAAAAACTGTAACAGTTTCATTCAACTTCTGATGCAAAACAATGACAGCTGATTGCTGGCGACTCACCTAGTGAAAGAGCAGCTACAAAGGCAGTAGTGATGCTGCTGGCACAGAGAACAGCTGCCTGGTCCAGTTCAATCCCTCCTCTGGAGATGGAGCCTAGACACACAGCTGCTACTGCTGCCAGGAAGCCCACCACCGTCGCCTGAACCTGCACAAAAAAACAACAGATAGGACAATATAGGGCTGCACAGTTGATCGGGTTTTAATTGTGATCACGATTTTGGACACCACGATTAAATTAACCTGATCGTCGGTGATATTTCCATTTTAAATTTGTCTCTCCTGCATATCTAGTCAAGCACTTTCTACTCCAGTAGTCCACCAACCACCAGGGGGCGGGGCGGGCACCAAAGGAGACACAAATGACCAAGGAAATACATAAAATTACCAAAAAAGGATGTAAAATGACCAAAATAAGACACAAAATTACCAAAAGAGACACAACATAACCAATAAAATACATAAAATGACCAAACAGACAAAAAAAGACACAAAGTTACCAAAACAAGACACAAAATTACCAAAAGAGACACAATATAACCAAGAAAATACATAAATTGACCAAACAGACACAGAAAAGACACAAAATGACCAAAAAAAGACACAAAATTACCAAAAGAGACACAACATAACCAATAAAATACATAAAATGACCAAACAGACACAGAAAAGACACATAATTACCAAAAAAAGACACAAAATTACCAAAAGAGACTCAACATAACCAAGAAAATACATAAATTGACCAAACAGACACAAAAAAAGACACAAAGTTACCAGAAAAAGACACAAAATTACCAAAACAGACACAATATAACCAAGAAAATACATAAATTGACCAAACAGACACAAAAAAAGACACAAAGTTACCAAAAAAGACACAAAATTACCAAAAAAAGACAAAATTACCAAAACAGACACAACATAACCATGAAAATACATAAAATGACCAAACGGACACAAAAAAGACACAAAATGACCAAAAAAAAGACTCATTACCAAGAAAACAGATTTTCAGGGGTCGTTCTTCTCCCCTAAAAAAGCCTGGTTGCTGATTGGATAGAACTTAGTGATCTCTGTTTGTTTACAACAAGCACCGGACACTAAAAACTGTTCCTATTGGTTGTTTAAAAGTAGTAGTATCATTTTGGCCATAATTGTTCAGCCCTAGGACATTGTCTTAAGATCAACTAGAGTACAACAATGGATGTGACATTTGAACACAATAAGCTGTGTGAGTAGTTCAGGTACCTGTATCAGAGCCAGATTACTGCACACCATGGTCCACTGTTTATCAGGGTCGTCCATCTGGCCTGTGTTGGCCTACAAACATGAACACACCACCGGTCATTATAATCAGCATGAGGGGGGAAAGGAAATTACAATCATTCAAGTTATAAAGATTTGACACAATTATGTGATACAATTACATGTTGGTGTGGAATATTATAGATCATTAAGAAAAAAGTCTCAAAGAGCACACAAAAAGTTAAAATGAGAAAAAAAGAAGTCAAAGTCACATTAAAAAAAGTAAAAATGAGGAAAAAAAGTCAAAACGGGAAAAAAAGTCAAAATCAGAAAAAAGTCGAAGTCATGAAAAAAAGTAAAAATGAAAAAAAAGGTAAAATGGGAAAAAAGTCGAAGTCACGAAAAAAGTAAAAATTAAACAAGTCAGTCATGAAAAAAAGCCAAAATAGGAAAAAAAGAAGTCATAAAAAAATGTCAATTTTTAAAAAAAAAAGTCAAAATGAGAAAAAAAAAGTCGTAGTCACAAAAAAGTCAAAATGAGGAAAAAAAAGTCAAAATAACGAAAAAAAAACTCAAAATGAGAAAAAAAGTCTTAATGGGAAAAAAGACGAAGTCACGAAAAATGAGAAAAAAGTCAGTCACGAACAAGGTCAAAATGGGAAAAAAAAAGTCAAAATGAGAAAAAAAAGGCAAACTGAAAAAAGTCAAAATAAGAGAGAAAAGTCGAAGTCACAAAAAAAGTCACAATGGAAAAAAAAGTCAAAATTGGAAAAAAGTCAAAATGAGGAAAAAAAAGGAAAAAGTCTCAAAGAGGAAGACAAACAGAGAACAGGTCTTAGAGTCAAGAGTTTCAGTTTTCACTGTAATATGTCGGCTAAAATGAAAAGAGTGGCAGGAGTTTGTTTTTAAAATCTGTCTAGTTGTTTGATGACTCGTCCTGCTGGGTGTCCCCGTGTCCCCAGATCTCAGTGATAAGTTAGTCTGTAAAATGTTTCATAACTTAAAGGAAGGGCTGTAAAACGGTGGAGATGAGACTCAGGTTGTACATAAACTGCAGAAGTGGTGTACAATCTGTGTACTAATACAAGATCTCAATATCATTCTGAATAATTTAACATGTAGCATTACATAATGAAGCCTAATTGAACTTGAAGAAACCACTTATGATCTGAAGCAGGGAACTTTACCACGGATACTGCTCTGGTATCAAATATCAGGAGCTTGTAGAGAGATATTAATTATTAATTATTACTAATTCAGTTGAATGTAGGGAGTTGTTACTGTGTTCTCTTAAATACTAACAAACATACAGGGCTTGAGGATAGTTGTTAAGACTTTAATTGAAAACTAGAACCTTTCTAAAGAAATGTTGAGTGTGCTTGACTCTGGCCCATGACTCTCACCCATACATTATTAGATTACAATTTGAATTATGTTTTAATTCGGTTTTCAAAATGGAAAAGAGGAGGAAGACATGTAAGATAATAAAGCAGGTTTTGGTGTGTTTGTCTCTGTGTGTCTGTCTGTCTGTGTGTGAGATAACGAGGAAAAAAAATCAAAGTCACAGAAAAAAAGTCAAAATGAGGAGAATTAAATTGAAAATTACAAGATGTTGAAATTATGAGAATAAAGGCAAAATAACAAGAAAAAAGTCACAATGAGAAAAAAAATTGAAGTCACCAAAAAAAGTCAAAATAACAAGAAAAAAATCTAAATGAAAAAAAAGCCGAAGTCACAATGAGAAAAAAGTCAAAATGAAAAAAAATTTGAAGTCACGAAAAAAAGTTAAAAAAAAGTCGAAGTCACCAAAAAATGTCAGTATTAAAAAAAATGTCAAAATGAGAAAAAAAAAGCCGAAGTCATGAGAATGAAAAGAGGAGGAAGTCATGTGAGGTAATAAAGCAGGTGTTGGTGTGTGTGTTTGTCTATTTGTCTGTCTGTGTGTGTGTGTGTGTGTGTGTGTGTGTGTGTGTGTGTGTGTCTGAAGCGAAACGCGTCAGTTTGTGTTTGAAACGCGTCAGTTTGTGTATGAAACTTGTCAGTTTGTGTTGAAAAAGTTTGTGTTTGAAATGCGTCAGTTTGTGTTTGAAACGCGTCAGTTTGTGTTTGAAATGCGTCAGTTTGTGTTTGAAACGCGTCAGTTTGTGTTTGAAATGCGTCAGTTTGTGTTTGAAACTCGTCAGTTTGTGTTTGAAAAGCATCAGTTTGTGTATGAAACTCGTCAGTTTGTGTGAAACTCGTCAGTTTGTGTTTGAAAAGCATCAGTTTGTGTATGAAACTCGTCAGTTTGTGTGTGAAACTCGTCAGTTTGTGTGTGAAACTCGTCAGTTTGTGTGTGAAACTCGTCAGTTTGTGTATAAAACTTGTCAGTTTGTGTGTGAAACTCGTCAGTTTGTGTTTGAAAAGCGTCAGTTTGTGTATGAAACTCGTCAGTTTGTGTTTGAAACTCGTCAGTTTGTGTTTGAAACTCGTCAGTTTGTGTTTGAAACTTGTCAGTTTGTGTGTGAAACTCGTCAGTTTGTGTTTGAAAAGCGTCAGTTTGTGTATGAAACGCGCCAGTTTGTGTATGAAACTCGTCAGTTTGTGTTTGAAACTCGTCAATTTGTGTTTGAAACTCGTCAGTTTGTGTTTGAAACTTGTCAGTTTGTGTGTGAAACTCGTCAGTTTGTGTGTGAAACTCGTCAGTTTGTGTTTGAAACTCGTCAGTTTGTGTATGAAACTTGTCAGTTTGTGTATAAAACTCGTCAGTTTGTGTGTGAAACGCGTCAGTTTGTGTGTGAAACTCGTCAGTTTGTGTGTGATACTTGTCAGTTTGTGTATGAAACTCGTCAGTTTGTGTATGAAACGCGTCAGTTTGTGTATCAAACTTGTCAGTTTGTGTTTGAAACTTGTCAGTTTGTGTTTGAAACTCGTCAGTTTGTGTTTGAAACGCGTCAGTTTGTGTTTGAAACTTGTCAATTTGTGTATGAAACTCGTCAGTTTGTGTGCCGGTTCAATGAAGCTGCAATAGGATCTGAAAAAACAAACAAACAGCGATCCGTCTTACAGCAGTGGAGAGGCGAGCAGCCAGGGTCATCTCCAGGTTTCCTTTGAGTCCAACCAGCGCAGGCACCAGGATGAACACCTCCGTTATCACCTTAAACACCTCCCAGTGCTGAAACACACAGTAAATATCGTATTATTAACACGTAGGGATGTAATGATGCATCGCTACACAGTCAAAGATCGATACAAATGTGTCTGGAGGTTAAATATTAGAGAAAAAAAGTCAAAGTCACGAAAAAAAGTCAAAGTAACGAGAAAACAGTTACAATGAGAAAAAATTGATGTCACCAAAAAAAGTCAAAATGAGAAAAAAGTCAGTCACGAAAAAAGTCAAAATAACGAGAAAAAAGTCATGAGAAAAAAGTCAAAACGAGAAAAAAGTCTAGGTCACGGAAAATGTCAAAAAGAGAAAAAAGTCAAAGTCCCAAAAAAAGTCAAAATGAGAAAAAAGTCAAAATAACGAGAAAAAAGTCAAAATAACGAGAAAAGTCAGTCACAGAAAAAAGTCACAATGGGAAAAAGTAAATCACGAAAAAAGTCAAAATGAGAAAAAAGTCACAATGAGAAAAAAGTCGAAATAATGAAAAAAGTCAAAATGAGAGAAAAGTCAAAGTCACAAAAAGTCAAAATAACGAGAAAAAGTCAAAATGGAAAAAATTGAAGTCATGAAAAGTCAAAATAACGAGAAAAAAGTCACAATAAGAAAAAAAAAGTCAAAATGGGAAAAGAAGGAGTATTGATTGTAGTGCAGAATGAAATAAAAATATAGGTGCCAAAAAATATTGGTGTTGTGTGAGAAATATTGAATAGTGAGTCGAGTTACTTCTCTATTGCAAAGCATTGTACATCAGTATAAAATTCTCAATTTCTAAAAATTCTTAGTTCTAAAATAAATCCGTTCCACCTCCACAGATGGACCCTGTGAACCTCGGCCCTGATACTGATGCAGTTAAATAAGCACATCACATATTCTCCACTAACCCAGTAGCCTACTTTCCCTGTTTCCACATCTCTGAGCATCGTCTGACGCCACGCCATGCTGCAGAGGTTCACTGGGTTTAGAAGACGCACAGTTCACAGAGGCTGCCTCCTCACATTTTCTGACTACAACTCCAGTTGGCAGGTCCAAGACGGTTTAGATCTTTAAATAGATGCACATATAAAAGAACAGCACTGCTGCCAAGAGCAGAGTGATGTGGAGCAGGGCCAAGGAGGGAGGGAGGGAATTAAAGATGAGAGGAGAGACTGACAGAGTGGGCAGGAAACAGAGGACGGCAAAGAACAAGAAAAAGTTTTGTTATAAAAAGATTTCTCAGTTATAAAAAGGTCCCAGGGCACAAATAATATTACTGATATAGTTCAACTTATATGGGTGTTAGGGCTGCACGATTATTGCCAAAATGATAATCACGATTATTTTAATCAATATTGTAATCAGGATTATTCATCATGTTAGGGAAAACATCTTTATTTTTATCGCACTACTTTTAAACAAACAATAGCAACAGTTTTTAGTGTCTGGTGCTTGTTGTAAACAAACAGAGATCACTAAGTGAACACCTCCTGCAGCAGCAGCACATACACACTGTACTGCTACAGAGCTAACTGTTAGCCTGTTAGCACATACACACTGTACTGCTACAGAGCTAACTGTTAGCACATACACACTGTACTGCTACAGAACTAACTGTTAGCCTGTTAGCACATACACACTGAAATGCTACAGAGCTAACTGTTAGCCTGTTAGCACATACACCCTGTACTGCTACAGAGCTAACTGTTAGCCTGTTAGCACATACACACTGTACTGCTACAGAGCTAACTGTTAGCCTGTTAGCACAAAACACTGTACTGCTACAGAGCTAACTGTTAGCCTGTTAGCACATAACATTGTACTACTACAGAGCTAACTGTTAGCCTGTTACCACATACACACTGTACTGCTACAGAGCTAACTGTTAGCCTGTTAGCACATACACACTGTACTGCTACAGAGCTAACTGTTAGCCTGTTAGCACATACACACTGTACTGCTACAGAGCTAACTTTTAGCCTGTTAGCACATACGCACTGTACTGCTGCAGAGCTTACTGTTAGCCTGTTAGCACATACACACTGTACTGCTACAGAGCTAACTGTTAGCCTTTTAGCAATTTGCAGACTGGACACTAAGGGGTTAACATCCCCTTCGGCTCTGCAGCTGGGAGAGACTGCTGCAGGAGGACTGTGCCGCTTAAGAAGAGTAAGAACGAGTCTCCAAAATTCTCCAATAACACCAGAAAAAGTTGATGGATTTGTCTCCAGTCGCTTTTTTGAAAAATAGTCGCTAAGGGGGTCTGAAAAGTCGCTAAATATAGCAACAAAGTTGATAAAAAAGCAACACTGCTGACATTTTTGCAGGAGGAAAATGACAAAAAAAAACAGAGAAACTTAAATATTAACTGCAACAGTTCAGGGGGCAAGACAAGCTTTTCTGCGAAGCATCATAAAGGAACTAGATATGATAAATTATTTAAGAGTTGATGCAGGATGCATTGTTCTTGCCTGAGCAGCAAGCCTGTAGAATTCACAACACATACAGTTTTTTTTTGCTTTTTCAGCAAATGTGTCCTTGCATGAACTTGACAAGATGAATCTGCAGAAATTAGCCTTTAGCAGGAAGAAGCACCTTGTAAAAAGATAGGAGCACAGCTTTCTTAGCTATGATTACGAATGCCGTATTACAAAATGCACGAAAACAAATAAAAATAAGAAACATTGTTGGATGTACATTTTCTTGATGTTATCGTCCTATCTTTAGAGAGCCAAAGTGACACTGGAGCCTGCAGATTCTGTTTGGACAGCCCTGAAAGTTATGTAGTTAATTCAGTATGTCTAGACAGAGATGGTAGTTTAAAAAAAATAATTAAAAAACCAATGTCATATCATTGAGAATGTGCTGCTCCTTTGAAGTAGCTTCTGCTGTGTTTTTATCAGTTTTTATATAATTTATCTGGATGTTATGTGTTTTGACCCTGAACCTCAAATGCAAGTTTTCTTTAGAAGATCGACAAAAGTACATCTTTTATCCTAGAAAGAAACTATAAAAACAGGCATTATCGCCAGAATTTTAACTTTCTTATAGTCCTTGAACGGATCATCGGTTACAAAAAGTTTCCATTAGAAAAAGTAACCAAAACGAAGCTTAAAATTGTGTTTTTTCTGTCAAAATCCCTTTATTCTACATATCTCATTTAAAACGTCCCCAAAAATAAACAGTTTGGAATAACTAGATCCTGTTAAAAACATTCAATTATATTCAACACTGTGAAGCCATGATTGATTCTGCTGAGACGAACGGTTTCTGGAAATCTGTTTACACAGATCAGAGAGGAGAGGTTGTTAAAATTTGAATTTTCTTTCCTTAATGTATAAATCTGAAGTCTTGTTTCTTTAGTTTGTCAGAGATATAAAGACAGTTGAGATTTATTGGGATTTTTGAATCCAAACTCTCAAAAGCCAAAGAGATAAAGTGAATAATGCAAACTGTGATTTGTTTTTTTACTTTTACACTGAAGTTGTGACTCTTCCAAATCTTCTCAACCCTAAAACTAAGACCTTCTTTTCTTTTGGTAACATTTATTCACCAATGGTCTGATAACATCAATGTTTACCTAAAGGTCAATGGAGGAAAATGGTTCAATTCAATAAAGGTAAAGTCTGATCACGTAGTAAACACATCCAGAAATACACCGAATACACACTGGTTTTTAACAAAGACATTGTAAACAGAACATTTAAGTTGCTTCCAAACTTTTGGCCTGTCGTGTATTTTTCCACACTGTCTTGTGTAGTATGTAAGGGGCTCAATAAAGCCCCTTACATACAAGAAACTCCACTTCAGAACTCCTGGGAAGTTCTCATAGGGCCCTCCCCCATTCAAATTCAAATTACTGACCAATCAAACAATAGTTCTTGGACACCACACAAGAACAAAGTTCATTCATTGTGTTCTTGCAGCCCTGGGAGAGAGAACAAATTTCTCTGTTCCATCCATCTCAGCCCCAATAAGGTGATTAACTCTTAAAGTTCCGGGTGTTTTGTATTTTGGTCAAATGTGTAAACATCCCAGTCTCAGTAAACATGTTTATCATGTGTTCCTGCATGTTCACTAACCAGCAGATATTTTGTTGGAGCTAAATAAATAGTTTTCATACCAACCAGAAGGGATTATGCATGTATTCTGCAAAAATAAATGTGATTTGTAATCTCATGATTGAATTGAAGACTTTCCCTTGCACACAGTGAAAGAACAACATACAAAGTTTACAGATTGTTGCACCAGCGACACTTTTACCATAATAACTGAACGGTTTGCGCTATCGGGAAAATTCAAATGTTTTCTGAAAGCTGAGAAGTTTCTCTTTACAGCCAATATGGTTTCATTAAGCACACTCACTGGTGGTTAAATAGAAACACTGGATCATGTATGAAACAAGTTGACAAAGACAAAAACGAAGGATATTTTCACTATAATTTTAGTTAGTTTTGTAACCACACAATACTGTTTCAGTTAGTTATCTTTTTTTTTAAAAAACTTTTTATTTTTATTTCAGTTACCAAAAATATTTTTCTATATTTTTAAACATATTTTTGATTCGCAATTTCATTACTGTAATGATAAAAATGAAATGGTTTCCTCACACTTATATACCATAAATATTTAATAGACTTTATGAAAATAAATATACATTTGTTTAAAAATGTTTAATTTATGTACTTTTTTTAAACCATTCATACACACAAAAACAGCAGAAAAAATAATAAATAATAAAACTACAAAAAATAGTAATAGTTTTTATTGTAGAAAGAAAATTCACATTTTAAAAATGGTCTAGAAACATAAATGTCACACTGTGAAAGTTCCTATGATTGAACTTTAACTGGCTTTCTCAGCTTGTCTACATATCATATATAAATAAAGTTATTACTGTAAATAAAACATGTATTTTCAATAAAGATGGACTCCAGAGAGTTAACACAACCAATTAAATCATTCCTGCCTCCTGAATAGTTTTTCTGAACAGCCACTACACTGCAAAAAAGCCAACTTGTATTTTTTGGCCTAAAACAGTGATTTAAGTTGGTACAACTTGGAAATATAAATAATTGACATTTAGGGCAATAATGTAAGTTAGCACAACAAAGGAAGCCAGTTGTCTGCTCAAAAACAAGTTGGTGAGTTGTTGTTACTTATATCTTTAAGTTGGGGTTCACAACAAGGGACAATAGTTCTGATAACTCTTATTTCTTTGTTAGGAAATGCGGGAAAGCGGTGAAATTCGGTCATTAGCGAAAGCTAGCGGCTAACTGATGCTAGCGGCTAACTGATACTAGCGGCTAACTGATACTAGCGGCTAACTGATGCTAGCGGCTAACTGATACTAGCGGCTAACTGATACTAGCGGCTAACTGATACTAGCGGCTAACTGATGCTATCGGCTAACTGATGCTATCGGCTAACTGACACTAGCGGCCAACTGATGCCAGTGGCTAACTGATGCTAGCGGCTAGCTGATACTAGCTGCCAACTGATGTTAGCAGCTAACTGATGCTAGCAGCGCTGCTTGTTACAGCTACAAGAGTAGCCATTAGCGTATCAATGCTAACTCAAAATTGTGGTCACAACATTAGCTGACATTTCATAGCGGCGTTACAATCGTGCCAATTCAGCACATTGCAGAAGTTAGCAGAAGTAAGGATTAAAAGTTATTACAATGTTAAATTATAAATTAGTCCAACTTACAGTTGAGTTGACAAAAATCTGAATTCAGAGTTGAGCAAACTCAAAAACAAAACTTAAAATATTTTGTTTAATTGTAATTTTATGGAAGTTTGTTGCCTTGAAATTTTGAGTTCACCCAACTTTTCTTTTTTTGCAGTGTAGGGGGGTCGGGGCTAAATAAGGCCACGGGGCAGATAGAAGTATAGCAGCATAGTAAATGGTGGAGGTGTGCTTTTTGTGTGCTGGTGTGTCTATTTATACATCTCTCTCTGGTTGTGGACTGGTAGGTCGAGCTGACGGCTGTCGTGTTGGGAGGCTATCTTGGGACGTGGCCCACTTCTGCTTTAATGCTGCTGCTGCTGAAGAGCGATGGTAAGAAGCCAAGAGAAGTAAAAACCATGCTACTCTAGATCTCTCAGGAGGAAAAAAAGCAATGTTTGTAATATGTCTGCTGTTGTTGTCCATATAATTACTGATATTGATACTTTAACATCACTGCAGACATCATTACTGGATCATTAGCACGTTTTCAAGTTACATTTGGGTGATTCTCATGAAGCCAGTCTAAGTTCTGTCTGTGAAGATTATAAGGACATACTTTATTAAACTAAATATATTTCACTTTTATATGAATGAACAATATAGCCATAATGAGGCACAATTCATTGTTTGGTGTAATATTTTCTATATTTTTAAACATATTTTTGATTCATAAATTCATTAATGTAATGCGTCCAGATAAAAATGTCATGGTTTCCCCCACACTTATATACAATAAATATTTAATAGACTTTATAAAAATAAATATACATTATATTCAAATATTATGGTTTTAAACAATGTATGAAGAACAAAATCTGAATGAAAATTGATGAGAAAAAATGGTTAAATGTTCTGAAAATATGTGTACATTTTAATAAAATACATTTTGGTGATACCAGCTACCCTTGAGCATATTTAAGTTCTTGCCAAAGAAAAAAAAGAAGAAAAAAACCCATTTGTTGTTTTTATTTCTATTTAAAAATATGTTACGGTGATGAATTTTGCTCAGTGTCTCTAAAATGTCAGAAAATACCTTAAAAGTTTTTAAATAGATTATAAATTCATATTAAACAGTGACTTTAGATTGTATATGTTATAAAGGGTCAAAGAATATATGTATTTAATACTCTTGGATTATTGCTATGAGCTGCATTTTGGCTAACACTAATGTAAGAAATATTGGACAAACATTGTGGCTTTGCATTTCTTTGTAATACAGAATCTTCTTTTCTTCTCTGTGATATCGAGATATCAAAATTTCTCTACCCTCCATTATTTTATCCTCCAACCACCTATTGAATTAACTGTCTACTTTTATCCCAAGGCTCCTCCTCTCCCCTCCTCATATCTAAATCTGATTTTGTATCAAAAAAAAGAAAAAAAGTTTAACAAGGCCCCTGTTGAGAATTTATTTGTCTGAATAAAAGAATAAATAAGTTAATACAGGTTAAAGTATAAGTTAACAGTAATATTATTAAAAACAGTTCATGTGATTAGAAAGAGACTACATTTCATTTTATTGATTTGGAGTTACATTAAAAAAGGACTACATTTCCCAAGATGCTCTAGGAGAAGAGGTGACGTATGTGATGACGTCAGAGTTTGTTTGTGTCAGGCAGTGATGTGGAACCTCAGCATGAACGCTGTATGTTTTTTGCTCTTCTTTATATTTCACTAAAGAACGTCTGACCATGAAAGAAAAGGTCTCGATTCGTTATTTTTAGTCAAGAAGCTTTTTCTGCTCCAGCCTCATCTGTTAAACAGAAAGCAGCATCGTCAACAGGACTTTTAAAACTACTGTGTATGCACTACGAGCTGCAATTACTCATCCATGTATCTGTCTGCATAGAAGGAAACTATGACCTCCGTTTGTGCAGTTATTCCAAAATTATTCTGCCCACAAATTTAAGCATAAACCATTTTTTTAACAATGCTCCCCACAAACAAAAGGCACTTAAGAACTCATATCTGCTGACCAGGTCATAAAGAAAGATGAGGCTGACTGGCTGATATCCAACATCAAATAAAAGGCCGATCTCAGTCTCACCTTAATATACACAAGGATAAACCAGCTGAGACGACTTTTATCCAGCAGCTGGTAAAGTCTCTCTCTGCCTCTCACTCTTCCATCCATCCATTTATCCATCCATTTTTCCATCCATCCATCCAACAATCCATCCAACCATCCATCCATCATCCATCCATCCATCCATCCATCCATCCATTTATCCATCCAACCAACCAACCATCCATCCATCCATCCATCCATCCATCCATCCGTCCAACCATCCATCCGTCCAACAACCATCCATCCAACCATCCATCCATTTATCCATCCATCCATCCAACCAACCAACCATCCAACAATCCATCCAACCAACCAAGCAATCAACCAACCATCCATCCATCCATCCATCCATCCATCCATCCAACCAACCAACCAACCATCCATCCATCCATCCATCCATCCATCCATCCATCCATCCATCCATCCATCCATCCATCCATCCATCCAACCAACCAACCAACCAACCATCCATCCATCCATCCATCCATCCAACCAACCATCCATCCACCCATCCATCTCAATCTCCCCAAATAGTTTTCTTAGATTTTCATACTTGTATAAGGTCCATAACAATCCCGGCGGAGACCATCCCAAGCCCTGACACCAGGTACGGCACGATCACCTGGGCAGCGATGAGCCAGGAGCTCTCTGGAAGGAAACCATGTTCCGATCGAGTCAACTTCCACGTCACGCCACGTAGCTTCTTGCCCTGGTAGCGTAGCTCGAGCTCCAAACGAGTCACCACCATGATGAACGAGGGTTTAGCTTAGCACTGAGTTCAACGTATACTTATCCCATGGTGGGTGTAATTTCCTATCCAAGCGTAAAAGGAAAAATTGGCTTCTGATGCGTCCAAACAAACTTGTTTTTAGTTTGAGCAGGGTTAGTTAGTTAGTCTGAAGAAGAAACCAATCAATGTCCTTGGTTTAAAAAGGCCAAGGGGAAGTGTTTGAAGACGAGATGGACGGGATTTTTGAAAGCATTGTTGATCCACTCTGGAACAATGAAATGAAAGGCTTTCCTTTATCTTTCCACCTCGGAGGACAATTGAAATTGTGTCTTCAGATATCCAGAAGTGAAAATTAAGTGAAACAAGTAAGAGATTGTGGCTCAATGTTCAAACTGTTCCGATTAATGATCTTTTTCCCCCAAATAAAACCAAAGTTAAAGGCTTCAAGTCTAATGTGAGGGCAATGGAGTGTGGCATCTTTGGCCCAGTAGTGAGTCAGCAGTGATGAGGTATCCATTCGTCAGCACCACTGGGGAACACAACCATTAACACCACTTCTTACTCATAGGTCACAATGTTCGTATACAAGCACAGATGCTCCACATCTGCAGTCCAAAGTCTGTCTTGAACCAAGCTGTATTTTGTATTTTTAAGAAAAGTCTAGTAAGATGGCTTTGAGAATGAACCTGGCAATGGATCATTCAGACGCCAAGAGTCTTGATTAAGTCCAGTTTGTCAGATGTACTCCATGTAAATCCATGTAAATGGAGTTTACAGAGTCTTCTGAATTACTTTTTGTTGGATCCAGTCTTCAGAAATCCACTTGACCTCTATAGTATAAAGGCACAGCTGTAATCCCAAAAAAGATGATAATAATGTTCAGAATAATAACATAAGTAAGAAGATGAAGAATAGAATCCAAAAGGTTTGGAGAGTTAGCAGCGGCAGGATTCCCTTTATGTCAATCCAGATCCAGCTCTTCTGTTTTGGCAGGCTCACAATGAGAGTGAAGAAAAGGAAAGCAAATAAAAAAAGGCACCGTAACGTCTAAAAGAGATCCAAGAGGTCTGTCTAGATGCAGCAGCAGCAGCAGCCGGTGTTTGTCAGGCTGGTTGCTGGTTTCCTGCTCTCAGCATCAGGGTAGTCCTGCTCTGCTGTGACGTAGCAGAGAAAGAGGCAGGGCTGTCTGCTGCCCGACATGCAAACTCATGAGAGAGAGAACCAGCCGGCTTACAGCTTCCCTCTCCCTGTTTCTTGCTGCGTGTCTTCCTCTCAGCCTCCCTCCCTCTGTCCATGTGACATCCCTCTTTCTCTACGTCGGCCAGCCTCACTGCGTTTCTCATCCCTCTCTTTTAACCTCTCTCTCTCTACATCGTGACTCAGTCTTCCTCTCTGTCCATCTCTATAGTTTGTTAGTCCGCCTGCTGTATTTGAATGTGATCCTGTCTAGTATAGGCTTGTCACGATACTAAAATTTTCAACTCGATCCCGAAACTCAGGAAAATATTCAATACTCGATACCATTTTCGACCCCAAAATTGAACAGAAAAATTCTTATTAACAAGAAAAATGCAACATGTAAAAATGAACAGAACCACAGGTTAAATATTTATAATAAAAAACAGTTGTGCAAAAAGAAACTGCAGCTATGATAACAAGCTTCAGGTCTGAGGTAGTGCAAAAAATAAATAAATACAATACACAATAACAATTACAACAATATTTTCGGCTGTTTGTGTTGCTGTTTGACTTTTCTCTGCTTCATTCTGGGAAAATAACACTTTTCAGTCACCAATATTTATGTAAACTTATTAACTCTATGCTTATGTATACTGATACTGTGTATACAGGGGGTATCGATACTTTTGGAAATGAGTATTGTATCCGGATATAACGCTTTAGTATCGATACTTTTATGAGTATCGATACTTTTGACAACCCTAATCCTGTCATAGGCCCCGGTACTGTACTTAATGTAGTGGAATTACTAGCTCTCTTGAGTGAGAAAATTAATCAAAGATCAATTTTCCTTTTAGTTTTCTTTATTATCAGACATGAAATTACAATCTTCAATAAAGCCCTGAGTTCTCTCCTTTTTTCTCTGTGTCCGGGCGTTTTTAAACCTTTCTGTAAATCAGAATTGTAACAGCCCACAGTTAATATGGGGCACGTTTTCCCAGGCTGCTAGGTCTACTTTTAACCTTAAAAGGATACAACTTATACTGTTTATATTCTGCTTCCGAACGCCTCTAATATCTGATAAATTCCACCCTATAACACTTTATTTCTGGTTTAAACCGGCTGTTACATGATCAGGAGGTCATACTGGGGTCTTTTGGTAAAGCAGAGGACTTATGATGATTAAAAGTAACAGAAAATATACCACATTGACTAAGACATTGCCCTGCTTTCAAAAAGCTTCTCTGGACTAGAATATTGTTATATTGAAAAATAGATATTGTCATATTATTCAGAGCACTTTTTGGGTCACAAGAACCACTAATCTTTTATCAGGAAACGTTCTTCTACAACAATACTTTCTCATTTAAATGGTAAAAGTTATAAATCTCATTATTATCAAGTAACTAATTTGAATCTAATTTTACTAGTTTAGGGCTTTTACATTGATCTACCTTTTTGCTCATTTAGACTTTAAGAAAACAAACTCTACTAGCCTGTTGGAAAAACTTTACTAGTTTCTCTAAACTGTCAAAATGGTATGGTTTCCATTTAAAAAAAACATTTGGTAACACTTTATATTAGGGAACACATATTCAACATTAATTAGTTGCTTATTAGCATGCAAATAAGTAACATATTGTCTCTTAATGAGTCATTATTCAGTAGTTATTAATGCCTTATTCTGCATGGCCTTATTATACAACCAGTAAGACATGAACTAAGAGTTTTCCCTCAATAACCTCAGAATTATTGATTATTAGTAGTAAGTGCTAATAAGCAACTAATTAATGTTCCGAAAAAAAATATTCACTCCAAATCATGTTTGTATTTATCATGTCAATTCATGAATATGTATCAAAAACCGTACTGCCACTTCTTGAGGTCTCATCACCAAAATGTTGAAGCCTACAATAGCGAAGATATTATACAAACAATAACTAGTAGAACTGAACGATTTGGAAAATAATCTAATTGCGTTTTTTTTTCATCAATATTGCGATTGCGATTTAATCTACGATTTTTTTAAAAAGTTCCTTATCGTCTGTTATGACTATGACCACCATTGACCTGCACAAATGGCATGTTTTTTCTTTCTTTCTCTCACCGATGCTGTTATCACTTGTATGCAATAAAATTCACATAATGAACATAATCGTTGGCCCTCCCACTCTCTCGTCTGTGTTGTAACAGTTTGGCAGAATAATTGTTTGGCTCAACATTGACACCATATAACTTCCTGGGCTTGTGGGAGGCTGACCAACTATGGACACATTTAGGTTTAAATCCAATAAAACCTTTTTTTACAGAAGACATCCTGGTGCTTTTATTTTGCTGTGACAGTAATCAACAGTTAACCCTGTGGAGTGTCTAAAAGCTCCAAATAATCCAGACTTGTTGCCTCCATCAGACTAGAAAACAAAGCAGCGTGGAGCCCTACTGTACATTTACCTCTAAAGTTCTGGCTGTAAACTCCATGAGGCCAGTTTCAGTTTGATGATGATATACCAAGTAAAACTGGAGACAAGCTCAAATAGATTTAGTATCAAATGATAGAACTGGATGGAACCCTCTTATATGGTAGATTTGACACCTTTGTTCACATTTGCCACATTTAAAATTCTTTATTGAGCATGATAGTGTTTTGAAAGTAAAAAAAAAGATTCAAAATCACATTTTATGTGAAAATTACCAAAACAAGTAAGTCATTTTGTGTCTTTTTTTTGTCTTTTTTTTGTCTTTTTGGGTCATTTTGTGTCTTTTTGTGTCTTTTTTGGTCATTTTGTGTCTTTTTTAGTCCTTTAGTCCAACATAAAATGTGATTTTGAATCTTTTTTCTTCACTTTCAAAACACTATCATGTTCAATAAAGAATTTTAAATGTGTCAAATGTGAACAAAGGTGTCAAATCTAACATATAAGAGGGTTCCATCCAATTCTATCATTTTATACTAAATATATTTGAGCTTGTTTTGTGTCTTTTTGTGTCTTTTGTGTGTCTTTTGTGTCTTTTTAATCATTTTGTGTCTTTTTTGGTCATTTTGTGTCTTTTTTAGTCCTTTAGTCCAACATAAAATGTGATTTTGAATCTTTTTTTTACTTTCAAAACACTATCATGCTCAATAAAGAATTTTAAATGTGGCAAATGTGAACAAAGGTGTCAAATCTACCATATAAGAGGGTTCCATCCAGTTCTATCATTTGATACTAAATCTATTTGAGCTTGTCTCCAGTTTTACTTGGTATATCATCATCAAACTGAAACTGGCCTCATGGAGTTTACAGCCAGAACTTTAGCGGTAAATGTACAGTAGGGCTCCACGCTGCTTTGTTTTCTAGTCTGATGGAGGCAACAAGTCTGGATTATTTGGAGCTTTTGGACTCCACAGGGTTAAAGGCTGAGTGAGGGTCAGAATCTTTACAGGAGGATGTAACATGTGGGATGAGTTGAACATGACGACAGGAAATGGTTTTGGACCTTCACCACAGGCTACCGTCCTGATTCCTGATAGTGAAGTGCTCTCATCTTTATCTGGTCCATTTAGATCGGCTAATGTCTCACTGCGTCCTCTGAGCTTTGAGACGCAGCACTCAGACAGAACTCACGACTAATTGTCCTCCATCAGACGCAGGAGGACAACAGATACTGTAGAGGGAAGAGTGGAAGAAATACTGATGAGCAATAGATGGAGGGAAGAGAATCAGCCCTGTGAGGATATAAGTGTCTCTATTAGTGTTGCCAAAAGTATCGATACTCAAAAAAGTATCAATACTATAAGGTTGTATCCGGATACGATACTCATTTTCAAAAGTATCGATACTATAACGTTAACATGTTAATGATTATAAACAACGTAAATAAAAAAAATTATAAATCAGGCACGTAGTATGCCCATAATACGTTTATTGACACAGTTTCAGTGACATAAGCATAAAGTTAATAAGTTTATATAAATGTTGGTGACTGAAAAGTGTTATTTTCTCTCTTGAAGTCCCAGAATGAAGCGGAGAAAAGTCAACTTATCAAGCTTGCCTAATATTGTGCACAGCATACAACCTCTAAATATTGTTCTAATTGTTATTGTTTATTGTATTTATTTATTTTTTGCCCTACCTCAGACCTGAAGCTTGTTATCATAGTTTCTTTTTGCACAACTGTTTTTATTATAAATATTTAACCTGAGGTTCTGTTCATTTTTACATGTTGCATTTTTCTTGTTAATCATTTTGGGGTCTTTGTTTTTATCCTGGTGGTATCGAAAATGGTATCGAGTATTGAATATATTCCTGAGTATCAGTATCGAGTTGAAAATTTTAGTATCAAGTATCAGTACCAGGGACGACGGGCAGAAAGGAGAAAGACTCACAAACGGAGAGGGCTGCCTGATCTGTAACAGCAGCTGAGATAAGAAGGGGGTTTCTAAATGTCCAAAAAAAACATTATTCAAAATAGTATATATTTCATCATGTCCATCATGACCCTCTTTTACCACGCTTTTATTGAATCAGTTTTATCATTTGCACTTGCAGCCTGGTTTGGGAACGTCTCATTGAAAAATAAAAACTCAGTCAACCAAACAGTAAAGTGGTCCAGCAGACTGATTGGTGAGCCACAGCTCAACATGGAGACCTTGTACACGGTCCGGGTGCCATAGTATAATCCCTTTTTCTGTCCAAACGAAAAAACGAAAATAGTGCCCACTTTTCCTTTTTTCATTTTAAACCAAAAACGAAAAAAACGGATTTTATGCTTGATAATAAGTACTTATTAATACGGGACTTTTATTTTGACGGGACTTTTATTTTCCCGCTTCCGATGTGTCCGACGTCATATCAATAAATGAGAAACGAAAAAAAGGAAAAATGAATTTGCAAAAAACAAATAACGGCCGTTATTTAATTTAGGTTTTTTGGTTATTTTGTTTTTTTAATGCTGATAGCAAAATCCGTTTTTCCGTTTTTGGTTTAAAATGAAAAAAGGAAAAGTGGGCACTGTTTTCGTTTTTTCGTATTTTCGTTTGGACAGAAAAAGGAATTATACTATGGCACCCGGACCGTACACAAAACAATTACAGCGCATTACTGGTTCAATTTTAAACGACAGTTCCCATCCATTACACACAGAGTTTCAGCTCCTCCCCTCTGGGCGTTTAGCTTTACAATCCCTAGGTGGAGAACAAAAAGACACAAAAACAGTTTTATCCCTGCTATGCTTTGCACAGGTGTTTATTTATTGTTGCTTTTACTATTTCTATATTTACATTTTAACCTTTATCTATGTTTTTACAAACGAAACAAGTTTTATTTTATTTTGCTGTTTTATTTTGTTTTTATTTTTCTGTCTTCTTTTTTTGCTATTCGTATTTTAGTTCACATCAATATCTAAGTATAGTCTGGACCTGTAAGAACTTTTAACTTTTAATTTTTTATTAATTTAATTTTTATTTAACTTGCCATTTCTTAACTCCCACTGTCTTAAGTTGAATGTTCTCTTTTGTGTGTGTGTGTGTGTGTGTGTGTGTGTGTGTGTGTGTGTGTGTGTGTGTGTGTGTGTGTGTGTGTGAGGACGCTATACTGCAAACAAAATCTACCTCTGGGTACAAATAAAGTAACTTGAACTTGAACTATTACTTGCTACTTGGCGACGTTTTGATTTAAATTTTTGTTATAATAACTAGAAAACAAAAATCAAATCAAGTTTTAAAAGCCAAAAAAGGCCACGCACACTAAAATTACTATTAAATCATGATACAGCAATATTTTTTTCAGATTTTTTTTTCCATTAATCTCTTAAACAACTTCAGACTTGTTGAAAACTACCAAACATTCATTCATTTTCAGGATTTTAACCCTTTATATTCCTGTTTATATATTTGAAGTTTTCCATAATTTCTTCCAAAAAAACACAAAAAATGTTTTTTTTTCCCCCCATATAATAAATATGATGGAGCTGAGGGTTTTGGTGGTGATTAGAGTCTTGGATATGTCAAAGATTAGCAACAATATTGGTTTGATTGTATTTTTATGTAGTAATAGATTTACCCTCTGGTGACCATTGTGACCAAAACAGGCCACACACACTAAAACTGCTATTAAATCACTATACATCAATATTTTTTTCAGAAAAAAATGTCAAAGATTAAGAACAAAATTGATTTTGATGCTTTTTTAGTTTTTGTGTAGTGTCAGATTTAAAATGTAAAAACCCATTTCTTTGAAAAACAGTGACATCATGTAATCAAACTGGCATTTAAAGGGTTAAAATCATCAAAATGTATGAATGTTTGGTAGTTTTGAGCAGGGCGGAGGTTGTTTAAGAGATTTATGCAGGAAAAAGTAGGAAAAAATAGGAAAGGGTAAAAAAAAGGGTAAAAGAAAGGAATGGGTAGTAAAATTGTATTGACCCATTGGAAAAGTTGAAATTTGAATTATAAAATGTATCAAGAAGAAAATCCTTCTTCCAAAGTATCACAGCCAAACTTATTGGCAAAACAAAAGTGAAAAATGACAAATATGGCTGAAAACATCCCCAGTGGTCCCAGAGGGTTCAAGAGGAGAAAAGTGGGACTTTTGTATAATAGTCTAGACGGAATTGTCCAAAAAGTGACAGTGAGGAGCATTTATGGGTACAATTCAGGAACCGGCCTACTTAACTTATTTCAAGGATGCTGAATCCAAAAAAAATGGTTCCCAAGCGGAATTTTGAGTTTTTTACCTTCTCATTTGCATATCAAAATGGCGGCCAAATTGCCCATCTTGCTCAGTTGTTGGACCATTTCCCCTTAGTTTTTTTGTAAGTAGGCAATCAAAGATGAGGAAATTAAGTTTCTGGATCTATAGTCTAGGGTCAGAGCAAGGATATAGTGTCTTTTTTATGTATATTTATATATATGCAAAATACCAACTTTTGAGGTGAAATTAAGCATTATTTGTGTGGTTTTTTTTAAGGCCGACATAAATATTCAATCAATATCACTTTTAAATGTTCCAGTTGGTATTTTGCATACATATATATATATATATAAAAAAAAGACACTGAGCCTCCACTATATCCTTGCTCTGACTCTAGACTATAGATCCAGAAACTTAATTTCCTCATCTTTGATTGCCTACTTACAAAAAAACTAAGGGGAAATGGTCCAATCACTGTGCAAGATGGGCAATTTGGTGGCCATTTGATATACAAATGAGAAGGTGAAAAACTCAAAATTTCGCTTGGGAACCATTTTTTTTTGGATTCAGCACCCTTGAGATATGTAAGGTAGGCCGGTTCCTGACTTGTACCCATAAATGCTCCTCACTTCTTATAGGAGGCCTTTATTTTGAAATCCGTCTAGACTATAATGTATAATGTAAATGAAAGGCTGATTATTGAAAAAACAGGTCACTTTTCACATTAATGAACATCGAAAACATCTCTGTAAACATGCCGGATTATAGCAAAGCTGCTAGTTTGCATCCGTAGTCCCTAAAAATAAAAAAAATACAAATATAAAAGACAGCAAGTAAATAGGAACAGACAACAGGTTCCTCCCATACGTAGTGTATGAGAGGAATCTCACAGTCCCCTGGTGCTAACACCTCCCAGAGTCCTTTTCCTTGTAAATTCATTCAGCGGCGGTGGAGCAAGACCATGGAGACTCTTATATACAAAACAGGCAAATCTAAAAGTTTAAAAATGACGGAATCTTAAAAAAATTATGTTTTTTAAGGGTCTTGCAGATATGGAAGGAGAAGGGTTTTTTATCCAGTCTTTAGGGCTTTTTATAGAGAGATTCTATGGGTTTGAGTGAGGCTCAAGGTTATTATAGTTAACGAAAACTAACGAAATAACGAAAACTAGAATTGAAAAAACCTTTTCGTTAACTGAAATAAAAATAAAAACTAGAGTTTTTTAAAAAACGATAACTAACTGAAACTGTATTGTGTGGTTACAAAACTAACTAAAATTATAGTGAAAATGTCCTTAGTTTTCGTTTTTGTCATTCATAATTCAGTGTTTCTATTTGAACATGCAACACAAAATTTTTTTTGGAAAATTCAAAACACCCAGAACTGTAAGAGTTAATAACCTTATTGGGGCTGAGATGATAAACCAAAAGAAATAAAGGCAAAATGTATCATGATCTATTTCAATCTGGCACCCAAAACATAGCCCATTACAAAAAAACTAAAACTAACACTAAAACTAATAAAAACTAAACTAAAACTAAGCATTTTCAAAAAATAAAAACTAAACTAAAACTACAAAACTCACTCTAAAAACTAACTAAAACTAACTGAATTTGAAAACAAAAATTCATAACGAAATTAAAACTAAAACTAATGAAAAATCCAAAACTATTATAACCTTGGTGAGGCTCAGAGCCCAGAAGGTTAAAGGTAAATTTCGACTTACCTGGACGCCGTCCAGCACCATGCCGGCCATCACCATGCCCATCCCAGCCAGCAGGTAGGGGAACACCACCTGGAGACAGATAGCAACCGACGACTCCTCCTCCACTTTAGCTACAACTGAGACTTTTGGCTTCTCTTCTGGTTTTTTAGCAGCCGGCTGCAGCAGCGGGGGCAGGATGAGGTCATCCTGGCTGTCTGAGGCAGCTCCAGGACTACCACCCTGCACCTTCGCTTTGGACCGGGACTTCTTGTTCTTCTTCCTCTGGCGGGGCTGTTGGGACGGTTTCTCCTCAGGCATGATGGCAGCGGGGCTCTTAGTGGGGCAGGAGGAGTCTAACCTGGGGAAACAGAATACATGGGACATTTGGTTGGAAGTTGGATAGAGGCCTTAAACTGACAAGAAAAAAGCAACAGGTTAGGTAGATAGATAGATAGATAGATAGATAGATAGATAGATATACATACATACAAAGCTAAGATATTAGCAGAGCTAATATCAAGACATTTTCCATGGTTTTCTTGATAATAACCAAAATCATTATGAATAAAACCATGTTAAATGTCTAGATATCAGCTCTAAATTTAAACTCTTATCAGCTATTTTTGTTGTTATCATTATATTTGTCCAAACAAATGAACCTTTAGTTGTACCAGACATTAAAATGAACAATAAAGCGAGGAGAAAACAAGGGTGGTCTAATATTTTTGGTCATTTTGTGTCTTTTTCGTTCATTTTTTACATCTATTTCAGTAAATTTGTTTCTATTTTGATAATTTTGTCTTTTGTCTTTTTTTTTTGGTCTTTTTTACATCTATTTTTGGTCATTTTGTGTCTCATTTTGATCATTTTAACATCTATTTTTGCTTATTTTGTGTCTTTTCTTTTGTCGTTTTTACATCTATGGTCTAATATTTTGTTCCATGACTGTATTTTTGGTCATTTTGTGTCTTTTTCGTTCATTTTTTAAACATTTATTTCAGTCAATTTGTTTCCATTTTGATAATTTTGTCCTTTTTGATCATTTTAACATCTATTTTTGGTCATTTTTGATCATTTTAACATCTATTTTTGGTCATTTTTGATCATTTTAACATCCATTTTTGCTTATTTTGTGTCTTTTTTTAGTCATTTTTACATCTATGGTCTAATAATTGTTTCCATGACTGCATATGTTCATTAAATATGCGACGAATCTGCTAAATGAGGCAGAAAACAGCTGCACACACCAGTAGGGCACCAGATAGTTCAGAAACCAGTCATGACACAACACTGGCTGTGTGAGAAGAAAGAAAATAACAGATATATAAATATTTATACGCACAATATCGACCACAGAGTTCCCGGAAATCCTGCGAAATGTCCAAATCTGCAGCTAAAGTATCTGCAGCTCCATGAAAACAACTAAACCTCCTCAACACTGCTCCATGCCTCCGCTGCAAGCTGCCATGTCTACAGACCATAATACCAAACCACTGCCCCGTAACCATGGTTACACCACTAGGCGCTCTCTGATTGGACAAACTCTGGAGTGATGTCATAGTGACAACGTGTAGCCCCGCCCACTGTGGAGAAAGTGAGCAGCTGTAAAAAATAATTACGTTTTTTTTTTTAAATTAAAAAAATTAAAATAAATAAATAAAAAATAAAAAAAAATAAAATTAAAATAAATAAACTGAAATAATTGAATAATTAAATAATTAAAAAAAATAAAAATTAAAAATTAAAAAATGTAATTAAATTAAATGAAAAAAGTTATCAGCTGCAGGAATTTGGGAAATTATATGAATGAAAATGTTACAGTATTTTGTGTTTGGAAATCAAATCACAATATTGCGTTTATTATCAAGTAGTGAAATAAAAATGCAATCTTTATTATTTACTCTGACATTTTAATATATAGTCATTACTGAGCTAAATCTACTGTCACCTTTTGCACTGTGTCCCTGTTCAACCCTCCACTCCAATACTGGAACATATACTTCACATCATATGTGATATGTGTATTATTCATATTGATATGTCTCATATTTATACAATATTCTTGTCCTTTTGCACATTCTACTTATTTACATATCCTTATGGTCTTAGTATATTATCTACAGTATGTATATCTAGTATAGTCAAGTATGATATGTTGTTGGTGGACCCCCTGGTGCTCCCCAGGTCCCACTGACAGAGTACAGACAGGAGTAAAATCAGCCATGTCTGACCCGCTCTTCAGTCTAAACCATGTCTAAGTAAAGCTGCAGACCGTGCACAGCCATGACAGCCATTAGTGAAATTAAAGAGACAATCTGATAAAGACACATGCTCAGTCCACATTAACTTAACTTTAACTTTTGAAATATTATCACTGCTAGTCTTCAGTCTATAAAACACACAGTGGAGAGAAGTTCCTGTATAACTTACCTTTTTGTCTCCAGAGCTTGTAAGTGTGTGTGTGTGTGAGCAGCTGAGGTGAACTCGAGCGTCCAATAATAACTCTGTGTGTGTGTGTGTGTGTGTGTGTGTGTGTGTGTGTGTGTGTGTATGTGTGTGTGTGTGTGTGTTGCAGTGTAAATCTATATTAAGGCTCTGTGTATGTTCCGCTTTCCGTTTGCATTTTTCTACATATGTTTGTGCCTTAAGCTCACTGCGTATGTGTGTGTGTGTGTGTGTGTGTGTGTGTGCGTGTGTGTGTGTGTGTGTGTGTGTGAGTGTTGTATTTCATGGCGTTGGCAGATAATGATCCCCCTGCTGTCTGTTTCCATCAGTGGCAGCAGCAGAGAGACAACAAACCTTCACTGCTTCATTCATGGAAATATATTACAACACAATACATAATAAACAATTAAAGTCTTTTATTTAAATTTATTTATCATCTACACGTTGCTCTGACTAACTAGTGTTCATCAGAATAGAAGAGAATTGATTTGAGAATTTTATTTCGAACATGTAAAAGTCAACAAAAACACTAAAAATAAGATAAAATTAAAAAAATAAAATGTCCTCTGAAAAGTATGTCTATTTTATAACGACTTTTTAATTTAATAATTTTGACTTTCTCATAATTTAAACTTTCATCTCATGATTTCAACTTTTTATCTCATAATTATGACTTTTTAATCTAATTTTTTCAATTTTTTAATCTCATTATTTCAACTTTTTATGTCATAATTATGACTTTTTATCTCGTAATTTCAACTTTTTATCTCATAATTTTAACTTTTTATCTCATAATTTTAACTTTTTATCTCATTATTTCAACTTTTTATGTCATAATTATGACTTTTTTTATCTGACAATTAGGACTTTAATCTCATAATTATGACTTTCATCTCAAAATATTAACATTACAAATGACCAATTTTAAAAAGTCTGTTTAATATGTAAATGTTGTCCATCTGACTCAATACTTGGTTGACTTGAACTATACTGGAAATGGACTTTACGTCATATTCTAATTTATTCAGATACAATAATTTAATAATCATTTCTTTCTGTTAAGTCATGTTTTGAAAATTGAATAAGACTCATCTCTAAAATCACATTCCAGAGATAAAGAGTGTTTCCTCCATATCTTTCTGTCCTCTCTGTCATGTTCTGGTGCAGAGCTCCCTCTAGTGGTAGAAGTCTGCTTCTATCTGCTGGAGAAATGTGTTGTTATTGATTGTGGAGGTGATAATCTTACAGCCGGAGCAGCTGATTATTCTAATAATGCTCATGTGAGATAGCGTTCATGTGGAAAACTATCAGCTCCCATCTAAAGACAAGAGTTTAGAGTTTCTAGTCTCACACTGAGGTTTTAGACAGACTGTCATTCTATTTACAAGACTACAACTAGATTCTTTTAGCAGTTTTCCCATCATGCAATTGTTTTCAGTAAAAATAGATATATGGAAGAATAAAGGAAAGGAACATTTAGAAATGAATTCATCATATACATTCATGTCCTATTATCATGTGTTTAATTGAATAATTATATTTATCAGCTCTATCAACTTTCATTTAGTTAATCACACATTAATCATGGATTATTTATGACTTATTTATGTATACATTTATTGATACATTTTAACTGGGTCTCCTTACTGTTCTGTTTGGTCATTTTGTGATCATTTTAACTTCTATTTCTGGTCATTTTGTGTCTTTTTTTTAATCATTTTAACATCTATTTTTGGTCATTTTGTGTATTTTTTTTAATAATTTTAACATCTATTTCTGGTCATTTTGTGTCTTTTTCATCATTTTAACATCTATTTTTGGTCATTTTGTGTCTTTTTTAAAATCATTTTAACATCTATTTTTGTTCAGTTTGTGTCTTTTTTTTATCATTTTAACGTCTATTTTTTGGTAATTTTGTGTCTTTTTTGACCATTTTAACATCTATTTTGGTCATTTTGTGTCTTTGTCATCATTTTAACATCTATTTTGGTCATTTTGTGTCTTTTTTAATCATTTTTACAACTATTTTTGGTCATTTTGTGTCTATTTTTGGTCATTTTGTGTCTTTTTTTAATCATTTTAACATCTATTTCTGGTCATTTTGTGTCTTTTTCATCATTTTAACATCTATTTTTGGTCATTTTGTGTCTTTTTTCATCATTTTTACAACTATTTTTGGTCATTTTGTGTCTATTTTTGGTCATTTTAACTATTTCTGGTCATTTTGTGTCTTTTTCATCATTTTAACATCTATTTTTGGTCATTTTGTGTCTTTTTTAAAATAATTTTAACATCTATTTTTGGTCAGTTTGTGTCTTTTTTTTAAATCATTTTAACGTCTATTTTTGGTAATTTTGTGTCTTTTTTGACCATTTTAACATCTATTTTGGTCATTTTGTGTCTTTTTTTGGTCATTTTTACATCTACAGTCATGGAAACATTCTTGATAATAAACAAAATCATTATGAATAAAACCATGTTGTGTTACGTCACTGCGACAAAGTCAAAACTAGAAAAGACGATGGAGATGACGGAGCGCCGTGACTCCAGTAAAATTCCTAGATTTACTAAAGACTTTCAGTTTTTGCAGGAAATGAAGGTTTACTCTCCTATCAGTAGGAATATTTTTTTTTTCCAGATGGAAATGACGTTTTGATGTTTTGAGGGATTTTTTGTGCTGTTTCCTTTGGAAAAGTCTGCAAAATAGTGTTTCAATCTGGCCTCCTGGAGGTCATGTGACTAATTAAAGCATTGCTATTGGTTCCCTATACTCTTCCCTCTTTATTAAAGTATCGCATCACTCAAAAACATGACTTGTAGAAATCTGACAGGTTAAAAATGGGGCAACACCGTACCATAGAGGGTTAACCTACTTAATACTTTCATTGCATGTTTGTGTTTGTGTCTGAGCTCGTAGAAGAGGCGTTTCTCCCCTTTTTTCCTGTTAAAGGGAATTTTTGGGAGTTTTTTCCTCAACTGAAATGAACAGATAATGACCCTGAAGGGGAAAAAAGAGATTTCAGACTATAAATAAATAAATAAAACTGTTTTTTTTTTTTACTTTAAAGGTTTTGTGGAGTATTTTCTACATACAGTTTATGACCAAGCCAATAACTTTTCACCTTCTCACAAACACACACACATGCACAAACACACACACATGCACAAACACACACACACACACACACACACACACACACACACGCATAAACACACACACACATGCACAAACACACACACACACACACACACACACACACACACACACGCGTAAACACACCCACAGAAATACATAAAAGGTGAATTCGAGTAATGTGGGACACTTTTTGCAATTTTGACTTTGTTAAATTTTTCTAAATTTAAACATATTTTTATGTAATTTCAGTCACATGACACCCATGTTAGACCAATAATAAAGGTTTTGATGACTATATTTACTTTAAGCAGGAAATAAACCAGCCAAACCTTAAAAGTGTCCCACATTACCTGAATCCACCCTACTGTAGTTATCACACTGTGTGTGTGTTTGTAATCCAAATTGCTGAACCTCCATTACATCTTTCTGACCATCAGATGGTCAGTTAGCACAACCTATAGTGAACAGATTGTAGAATTACACCATCTGATCAGTGATTTGTCAGATTTTGTTTCTATGTTATACAGGGAAAAACAAGACACTGTCTGAAGACACAATGAAAAATGATGTTTATTCAGAAAGCATAATGAACAAGAAACATATATAAACCTACAACGTTCACTACATGTGAGTAACAACAACAGGTATTAGCTAAACACCTCAGGCAGGTAAGGGAGTGGAACAAGGATATAAAAACACTTTAATAGGCTGACATCTACCACATGTTGGACTGGTTTTCACGTCACTCTGGTGTTTTAATTTTTAGACTGTGAAGTTAGGGTGT
Source organism: Centropristis striata (assembly GCF_030273125.1). Taxonomy (NCBI): domain Eukaryota; kingdom Metazoa; phylum Chordata; class Actinopteri; order Perciformes; family Serranidae; genus Centropristis; species Centropristis striata. Next base: position 1,937,349 of record NC_081521.1, on the reverse strand, counting down.
GACGGTGTCCTCAGCTCAGACGCTCACAGACACCAGGACTGATGAAGACGAAGACGAGCAGCTTCTTCTCTCCCAGAGTTTCCTCCACACATGAAGGTGGAAAGTGTCTGTAAGTCAACCTGAAGTGAGTTCAGCAGGTGAGAATCCTACCAGAGGAATCTGTAAATGTTTCATCATCAGGATCACTTTGATCACATCGTGCTGCGTCACTGTTTCACTGCACAGGAGGAATGTTTCTTGATGCTGATTGGCTGTTTTAAAAAGTATATATCTGACATATTCTGCAGAATTCCTCTCTGAGTTAAAGAACAATGGTTTTCGAAAGATTTAAAAGTGATGTTGTTCATTTTTTTCAGGTAGAATCGACAGTTTGATTGTAATCTGAGTTCACATCATCAGTGACACATGCAGGTCGTGTCTGAACTGGTCTGACAGCTTGGTTTGTCTCAGCTCAGGTGTGTTGATCTTTTATCTGCGTCTCTGTTCAGCTTTTGTCATAAATTAAAGGTTCATGGATTCAGATCTTGATTTTCTCTCAGCACCCATAAACCTCTAAAATACTTTTTGTTCTTCAGGATGTTACAAAAGATCAGGGCTTTACATCATAACATTCATTTTAATTATTGAGAACAATACATTTGTGGATACAGTGATACAATTAATGCATTTTTTGTCCTGTATAAGCTGTAGTTTAATTTTCAAGGTGGGGGAACAACCTGAAAATAAAACATCTTATTAACATTGAGTGGACAGGACACATTTTCACAATGTAAAATAAAGTACTAGTCCAACTTGTAACATTTGGGGTGCACTGTAACAAATCAACACAATGTAATACATCTAATATATCTGATGTTTTTAGTGGTCAACAAACTGTATTTATGGGAAAATCTAGTGGCTTTGTGACACATTTTGGCGTTATCACATCCTGTTCAGACCTCCAACATTGTTCCTGTGTCTTCTAATTCACAGTAAAAGAACAAATGTGTCCTGTGATGTGCAGCTTGTTGTAATGATACTCTGCTATGGATCAGTGTGAGGACAGAGAGGAGGGAGTCCGTCCCTCTGAAACCACTCTGAGTGGGGAACATGACAGCCGGACCAAAGCTCAGAGGTGAGATGAGGATCTCTGACTGTCCAGGACTCTTCAGCACTCAAATCACTCCATCTTTATTCACACTCAAAGCTCTATATGTGATTGTGTTGAACAGACCAGACTCTCCTGAACCTGAATCATACCGTAAATTTGTCAAGAATCTCCGGTTGATGCTTGAACATTCTGCGGTCAAAAATCAACAGCTGTCTGATAATCAAAGGTAAGAATGCAAAGTCAGTTAATAATCAACTCTTCTAAGAATTGGTGTGATGTTTGTGTTTTCTTTGTCATCAAAATGTAATTTTCTTTACACATTTCACATTGTATTTCTTACAAAACATTAACTATGGCATCAAAGGGACAAATTTAAAAAAACCTAGTTTCACAAACAGCAGAGCAGTGATTTAAATGTTCTGTTTACCAAGATTAAAATAAACAACAAAAGAAAAGTTGTTTCATCCAGCTCCAATCAACCATTTGTGTGTGTGTGTGTGTGTGTGTGTGTGTGTGTGTGTGTGTGTTTGAAGGATGTGTATGCATGTGTGAGGAGTGTGCGTGCTTACGCGCATGGGTGTGTGTGTGTGTATCTGTAACTGTAATCAGAGCAAAGATCAAAGGCAATCAGATCAATCAACAGAATTGACTGCCACCAACTGCTAATGTTCCATAACAGAGGTGGACAGACTGGAATTTCTGGCCTCAAACAGAAAGCATTTTTGGCAAAACCATAATACCTATCATTGATCCGACTTCACTTTGAGCGTCCTGAGTTCTTCCTGAACATCTACATATGGTTTTTTTAAGAAAAATGAAAAAATAGCTTTGTTAGAGCGATCTAAAAAACTGTTACATCTCCCTTTTTCAGAAATCTTCCTGCGTTTTTAATATTGGTGGCGCATCTTTGCATCCTACGCCCAAACTATAACTCTATAACTAACAGCTTTAAAAACTAATTTTAATGCTTTCTGTTCGAGGCCAGAAATTCCAGTCTGTCCACCTCTGCTGTCACTGTGCGGGGACATTCAGGTGTCAGTTAATTCTGTTGATTGCTTTGATCTGATTGCCTTTGATCTTTGATGTAATTACAGTTACAGATACAAACACACACATGCGCGTGAGCGCGCACACTCCTCACACTTGCATACACATGCTTCAAACACACGCGCGCACACACACACACACGCACACACAGAGGTAACTTTATGCGATTTTCGCCACACACACACACACACACACACACACACAAATGCGCGCGTAAGCGCGCACACTCCTCCAGATACACGTTTCACACACACACACGCACACACATTTTGAGGTTAAAGGGCATAGTTTGAAATCTCTGAAGAATCTCATCATAGTGTACACACACCGGCAGTAGCCCCCGTGGCCCTTTCAGAATTTCCCCAGAGGAAATTTTCTAGTTCTGCTGATTGCTTTGCTCTGATTGCCTTTGATCTTTGCTCTGATTACAGTTAAAGATACACACACATACACACACACACATGCACGTTAGCACACACACACACACACACACAAACACAGGTAACTTTATGCGATTTTCGTTACACACACACACAAATGCGCGTGAAACGCACACACTCCTCCAGATACACATGTTTCACACACACACACACACACACACACACACACATGCACACACACGATTGAAGAGTTGCAGGACAAGGTGATGCTGAACAAAGGTTAGGCTGAAAATGATTGAATGAAATGATTTAATGGTGCAAAGAGAATGGTTAGTTGTCATGGAAGAGCCTGTGGAAAACAAAAAAAACATTTAAGTTAGTGGTGTGGCAAAACCAACTATGAGTAACCCAAGTGCACAGACCACAACAATAATACTCAATGACACATTAACAACAGAGATTAAAGTTAAATCTTGTGCTCAACTTGTTACAACGTTGACTCCTTCTCTACTTAAATTCCCACCAAATCCATGAGGGGGAGGATTGCAATCCTGTGGTTGAGAAAGGCAAGAAGATAATGGAACAATTGATTCCTGTTGTAGACAGTCCTGGCTAACTGGGTCCAGTTGCAGACTGGTTCGCTGCTGTTGTGCAGGGTGAGCTGCTCAGTGCTAACTGCTCTATTTGCGCTATTGGTTCGTATTGCCTTCAAAGTTAGCTTACAGACCTTGTGTCTCTGGTTTTTGGAGCAAACTTCTTGCAATAGTTCGCAATTTGTTAACTTAAAATTTTGCTCTCCATTTTAAAGCATTGGAGATCATTCAGAGGATCAGGACCTTATTTTGCAGATAGAGTTGTGCTGTTGTCATGGAGATGCTTTAGTTATCAGGTGACCTAAGTTTAATAGGATAACATGGTAGCTTTATTTTATCCACTGATCATTTCATGAAGATTTTAAACTTTAAGTAATGAATCATGTTTGTATTTCCATCAGGATCCATCAGCAGAGACCAGACTCTCCTGAACCTAGCTGTGTGTCCATGAAGAGTGACCGGTCTATGTTTCTTCCCACAGTCTTTAAAGGTGGACACCACTCAGATGATCAAATGTAAGAATCTGAACTGATGGATCAACTGTATAATACTTCAGTTTTAGCTTGGGTCCACTCTCAAGTGGAAACACAAATGACCCATCTTTGCTCATCAACAGTGTCTACTGTGGTTTCCATCTCTAACCAAGGGCCTGTTTTGTTTTGTTTTTTCTTTGCAGATGTTTAATTAATGTCAATTAATTTATTTTTGTCTTCCTGTGAAACATTTCCTTGGGTCTTTTCTCGATGACATAGTTTGTCTTTTTTTGTCCTTCTAAACCCTTCAGGTTAAAATGGCACCATGTTGTTTTTACTTTATTTCTCCAGTTTTTGCTCAGTCCTTTTACAGTATTGTGCATAGTTTAACCTTCTTACTGAAAACTTCAGTTTTTAGCATTTCAGGGCAATACTAATGTGAAAACATTGGAGGTTAGACTACCTGTGGGTTTTCCAAATTTGTAAGGGGTTCTTGGACCAGTTGTCTTTACAGTTGGACGAGAAGGTTTATTCTTGTTTTTGGATACTACAGACTAACCAAACAACACTCAACACACAGTTCAACATACTTGTTACAGGAGTTTTCAAACACATCTCAGGACCTTATTTTGCAGATAGAGTAGTCATTGATGTCATTGAGATTGTTTAGTTGTTTATGTTAGCATAATATAATAGCCTTAAGTTGAAAGATTTTAAACTTTAAGTAATTAATCAAGTTTGCATTTCTATCAGGATCCATGAGCAGAGACCAGATTCTCCTGAACCCAGCTGTTTGTCCATGAAGAGTGACCGGTCTATGTTTCTTCCCACGGTCTTTAAAGGTGGACACCACTCAGATGATCAAATGTAAGAATCTGAACTGATGGATCAATTGTATAATACTTTAGTTTTAGCTTGGGTCCACTCTCAAGTGGAAACACAAATGACCCATCTTTGCTCATCAACAGTGTCTACTGTGGTTTCCATCTCCAACCAAGGGCCTGTTTTGTTTTGTTTTTTCTTTGCAGATGTTTAATTAATGTCAATTAATTTATTTTTGTCTTCCTGTGAAACATTTCCTTGGGTCTTTTCTCGATGACATAATTTGTCTTTTTTTGTCCTTCTAAACCCTTCAGGTTAAAATGGCTAAATGTTGTTTTTACTTTATTTCTCCAGTTTTTGCTCAGTCCTTTTACAATATTGTGCATAGTTGAACCTTCTTACTGATAACTTCAGTTTTAAGCATTTCAGGGCAATGCTAATGTGAAAACATTGGAGGTTAGACTACCTGTGGTTTTTCCAAATTAGTAAGGGGTTCTTGGACCAGTTGTCTTTACAGTTGGACAAGAAGGTTTATTCTTGTTTTTGGATACTACAGACTAACCAAACAACACTCAACACACAGTTCAACATACTTGTTACAGGAGTTTTCAAACACATCTCAGGACCTTATTTTGCAGATAGAGTTGCGCTGATGTCATGGAGATGCTTTAGTTGTTATCAGGTGACCTAAGTTTAATAGGATAATATGATAGCTTTATTTTATCCACTGATCAATTTATGAAGATTTTAAACTCTAAGTTATGAATCATGTTTGTATTTCCATCAGGATCCATCAGCAGGGACCAGACTCTCCTGAACCCAGCTGTGTGTCCATGAAGAGTGACCGGTCTATGTTTCGTCCCCCGGTCTTTAAAGGTGGACACCACTCAGATGATCAAATGTAAGAATTAAAAGTATTTGTACGAGTCAGCTCTAAATGAACACTTTAATATTCTGATAATTTAACTATTTCTTTAAAAATGTTGAATGTAACAGTTCAGAGCACTTCACAGTGCAGATTGCAATTTAGACTAAATTATAATGGAACAGCTACTGCATGTATTTTTTTTCTCTACAGACTGTATCAAGACACCTCAGAGGTCTTCAGTGGTCAGTGTTCACAACAGCATGGAACATCCATGGACTCCATATTTATGGTGTGTACATGAAATGCAAAAACACAGATTCAACTGGTACTTACACTGAATACTGAAAGAACATTCTGATCTGAACAGTCTGCATTTTGCTCTCCATTAAAAAACTCACTTTCTGTCAGTGATAGTTGAACTAATATTTTTTTTATTTAGGTCTTTACTGAATGTGACATTTACATATTGTTATGTTCCAGGTGCTCAAAGACATCGTTGTCAGTTTTGTGAAGAACGAGCTGAAGAAGATACAGAGAGTCCTGACTTCAGATTACCCAGAATGCTTAAAGAGTCAGAGGGAGGATGAGGAGGTGTTGGACGGTGACAATGAGGAGGATGAAGAGCAGAGGAGGAGCAGCAGAGAGGCTATTCTGAAGATCACGCTGAACTTCCTGAAGAGAATGAAGCAGGAGGAACTGGCTGACCGTCTGCAGAGCAGTAAGAGGATTTTAACAGATTTTACATGATGGAAACAGGAAATGGAGGAAACACTCGTCAGATTTATAGCATACGCTTATTATATATTGTTTTTGTTAATTCAGGAACTGCTGCTGCAGTGTGCCGTTGTAACCTTCAGTCTAACCTGAAGAAGAAGTTCCAATGTGTGTTTGAGGGGATCTCTAAAGCAGGAAACCCAACCCTTCTGAATCAGATCTACACAGAGCTCTACATCACAGAGGGAGGGACTGCAGAGGTCAATAAGGAACATGAGGTCAGACAGATTGAAACAGCATCCAGGAAACAAGACAGACCAGAAACAAGAATCAGACAAGAAGACATCTTTAAAGCCTCACCTGGAAGAGATGAACCAATCAGAACAGTGCTGACAAAGGGAGTGGCTGGCATTGGGAAAACAGTCTTAACACAGAAGTTCACTCTGGACTGGGCTGAAGACAAAATCAACCAGGACATCCACTTCATGTTTCCATTCACTTTCAGAGAGCTGAATGTGCTGAAAGAGAGAAAGTTCAGCTTGGTGGAACTTGTTCATCACTTCTATCATGAAACCAAAGAAGCAGGAATCTGCAGGTTTGAAGAGTTCCACGTTGTGTTCATCTTTGACGGTTTGGATGAGTGTCGACTTCCTCTGGACTTCAACAACACTGAGATCCTGACTGATGTCACAGAGTCCACCTCAGTGGATGTGCTGCTGACAAACCTCATCAGGGGGAAACTGCTTCCCTCTGCTCGCCTCTGGATAACCACACGACCTGCAGCAGCCAATCAGATCCCCACTGACTGTATTGGCATGGTGACAGAGGTCAGAGGGTTCACTGACCCACAGAAGGAGGAGTACTTCAGGAAGAGATTCAGAGATGAGGAGCAGGCTGGCAGAATCATCTCCCACATCAAGACATCACGAAGCCTCCACATCATGTGCCACATCCCAGTCTTCTGCTGGATCTCTGCTACAGTTCTGGATCTGTTGAAAACCAGAGAGGGAGGAGAGCTGCCCAAGACCCTGACTGAGATGTACATCCACTTCCTGGTGGTTCAGTCCAAAGTGAAGAACATCAAGTATGATGGAGGAGCTGAGACAGATCCACACTGGAGTCCAGAGAACAGGAAGATGATCGAGTCTCTGGGAAAACTGGCTTTTGATCAGCTGCAGAAAGGAAACCTGATCTTCTATGACTCAGACCTGAGAGAGTGTGGCATCGAGATCACAGCAGCCTCAGTGTACTCAGGAGTGTTCACACAGGTCTTTAGAGAGGAGAGAGGACTGTACCAGGACAGGGTGTTCTGCTTCGTCCATCTGAGTGTTCAGGAGTTTCTGGCTGCTCTTCATGTCCATCTGACCTTCATCAACTTTGGAGTCAATCTGATGACAGAACAACAAACAACCTCCCGACTTTCCAAAATCTTCAGAGAGAAACCTAAACTAATACACCTCTACCAGAGTGCTGTGGAAAAGGCCTTACAGAGTCCAAATGGATACCTGGACTTGTTCCTTCGCTTCCTCCTGGGTCTTTCTCTGGAGACCAATCAGAATCTCCTACGAGGTCTGCTGACACAGACAGGAAGTAGCTCACAGACCAATCAGAAAACAGTCCAGTACATCAAGAAGAAGATCAGTGATGATCTCTCTGCAGAGAGAAGCATCAACCTGTTCCACTGTCTGAATGAACTGAATGATCGTTCTCTGGTGGAGGAGATCCAACAGTCCCTGAGATCAGGAAGTCTCTCCACAGATAAACTGTCTCCTGCTCATTGGTCAGCTTTGGTCTTCATCTTACTGTCATCAGGATCAGATCTGGATGTGTTTGACCTGAAGAAATACTCTGCTTCAGAGGAGGCTCTTCTGAGGCTGCTGCCAGTGGTCAACGCCTCCAACAAAGCTCTGTGAGTGGATATATGAACAACATGAAACATGCTTTCTGTAATACAAGACAAGTAAAACATTTTGTTCATGTTAATCTATAATCCTCTCCAGGTTGAGTGGCTGTAAACTGTCAGAGAGAAGCTGTGAAGCTCTGTCCTCAGTCCTCAGCTCCCACTCCTCTAGTCTGATAGAGCTGGACCTGAGTAACAATGACCTGCAGGATTCAGGAGTGGAGCGGCTGTCTGTTGGACTGAAGAGTCCAAACTGTACAGTGGAAATTCTTAGGTCAGTTTAAAACTTCTTTAAAAGTATCACACTGGTTTTGAAGAGCCATTTCCTTTAGGTAATCTTGAGTTTCATCGAAATAGAAAAATCTCAAATCTACATTTTTATCTTGGGCCCTTTTGTTTCGTTGTTTGTTTGATGTTTGTTTGTTTGTTTGTTTGTGTTATTTGTCATTAGTAAACTGAAAAACAAGACACAGCTAATAATCAAATTAAATTTTAAACCCACTCATTTCAATTATGTACATCTCTGTTAAAGCTGACTGTCAAACACAAATCTGCACAGACAAATGTCTCTTAGCTAAAAATTAAAAAATAAAATGTATACGCTAAAATAGGAAATTTGGATAATTGAAAACATGTCCAAACACATTAAATGTTAAAACCAATGCTGATGAATGTGTACATTTCCTTTAAGGGTAACTGCCTGTAAGTTCTCAGAGAGAAGCTGTGAAGCTCTGTCCTCAGTCTTCAGCTCCCAGTCCTCTAGTCTGAGAGACCTGGACCTGAGTAACACCAACCTGCAGGATTCAGGAGTGGAGCAGCTATCTGTTGGACTGAAGAGTCCAATATGTGAACTGAAAACTCTCAGGTCAGAATTAAACTTCTTTTAAAGTATCATACTAGTTTATAGGCGCTATTTCCCTTAGGTGATCTTGAGTTTCATCGAAATAGTAATATCTCAAATCTACATTCTTATTTTGGGCCTTTTTGTTTGGTTGTTTGTTTGATGTTTGTTTGTTTGTTTGTGTTATTTGGCATTAGCAAACTGAAATGTTTTTAATTTTTTTATTTAACCAGGACAGTCTTATTGAGATTTAAAATCTCTTTTACAAAAGAGTCCTGGCCAAGACAGGCAGCAGCACAATTAGTTACAGACAATCATTTAAAAACAACAGAGAACATAAAAACAGAGTCACAGTCAGAACATCATCAAACAAAGCATGTACAGACAGAAGAGCCAGCTTCAACATCATGAAGTAAGGACTTAAACATGTTTAGAGAAACCAGCTCCGTAAGTTTTAGCGCATTTTGCAGCTGGTTCCATGAAAAAGGAGCAGCATAACTAAATGCCCTTTTCCCCAGTTCAGTACGGACTCTAGGCACAGTCAGTAAAAACAAGTCCTCAGAGTGGAGCTGATACTTTCCTGTGCTTTTCTGAATTACATACTTCTGTTTTATAAATAAGGATATGCAGGGCTTGAAGACCTCCGGCACGGTGCTGGAAATCCGGCTCGGGATTTTTTTGGGTGTTTCTTTTTTTTAATCATGTTAAAAAAAACAAAAAACTCTTAGTTAGATCTGCATATGACCGGGGAGGGCAGCAGTACGCTGGATAGCGTATAGCCTGCCGGAGAAGAAGGCGGCTCATCGGCGAGCGTCATTTAGACCCACGTCATTACTATTTCTCAAGAAAGTGACTGGAGACAAATCCAGCGAATCCTTCTTACTCTCTTTTTAACGACCTTTAAGAAGAGCCGCCGTTGGCTCTGTAGCAGTACAGTGTGTATGTGCTGCTGCTGCAGGAGGTGTTCATTTAGCGATCTCTGTTTGTTTACAACAAGCACCGGACACTCTGTGCGCAGTTAGCGCGTACCGTTAATTCACGATCACTATGTTTATGATCAGCGAAGACACTGTGCATAACAATTAGCCATGCTGCTTTGTTTATGATCATTTGCTGTGCACAGTTAGCGACGACGAAAACCATACGTCACCTCCAGAGTCTCTAAATCGCTCTGGGGACTAACTTGTTGTGGAGACACGCAGAGTGAGCGGACATTTGAGAAGGTATGGCATGAGACTTTCCCGGTGGTAGTCCAAACACGGCTATACGGTCTGTGCGTGCGTTCTCCCACACGTCAACCTTACTGGGGATTTCCACCGGGCGCAGAACGGCTCTGCCGCGGGTTTGCTCCGTCCTCTGGGCAGGGCAAACCATCCAGGGCAAACCATTCAACACGAGCATACAAAGAGCAGTGGTGCGGGAGGGTTTTAAAATTAGTAACAAATCTCAGTGCTCCATGGTAGACCGTGTCCAAAGACTGTAGGCTTTTTGAAGATGCATTCATATATAAAACATCACCATAATCCAACACAGACAAAAAGGTTGCAGCAACAAGTGTTTTTTTGGCTTCAAAAGAAAAACAAGATGTGTTTCTAAAGTAAAAACCTAATTTTATCTTTAGTTTTTTTCAAAAGCTGCTGGATATGAGGTTTAAAAGAGAGAGCATCATCAATTATAATTCCCAGATATTTATAATGAGACACAGGTTCAATGACAGAGCACTGCAAAGTGGTGATAGGAGCGAGGTCTGAGGGCTTTGATTTAGCTTTTGTGAACAGCATGAGCTTTGTCTTTTCAGCATTTAAAACAAGTTTTAAATCACACAGGTTACGTTGCACAGTGTTCAAAGCAATTTGGAGCTGACAGAGAGCCTGATTTGGGGTAGACGCAGAGCAATATATCACAGTGTCATCGGCATAAAAGTGAAAATTTGTGGTTGGGGCTTTACAATCCAGACAAATAATGTAAATAGTAAATAATAAAGGTCCTAGAACCGATCCCTGTGGCACACCCTTGGATACATTAAGAAAGCTAGAAGTAATACCTTCTGCTCGCACACACTGAGATCTATCTGATGTAGATAGTTTTTAAACCAACCGACAGCTTGATCAGACAAACCGATGCTGCAGAGTCTTTCTAATAATAAGGCATGATCCACAGTATCAAAAGCCTTTGATAGGTCAATAAAAAGGGCTGCACAATGTTGCTTGTTGACTAAAAATTCAATAAAATCATTTACCACTTTTAAAGCAGCTGTTGACGTACTATATTGTTTCCTAAAACCAGATTGAAATTCAGATAAAATACTGTTTGTTGATAAAAAGTCCTTCAGTTGTTGGCTTACAATGGATTCCAATACCTTATTCAAAATAGACAGTTTGGAAATGGGCCTATAGTTGTTTAGAACAGTGGGGTCCCCCCCATTTAACAGTGGGAGAACAAAGGCAGATTTCCAAATAAGGGGAATTTCATTTGTCTCCAGGGATAAATTAAAAAGATAAGTCAAAGGTGGTGCAATAAAATCAGCAGCTAACTTTAGAAAGTAGGGTTCAAGATGGTCTGGATCTGCTGATTTTTTTGTGTCTAAACATTTCAGGGCCTTATGCACCTCTGAATGTGTAACAGAGCCAAAAGTAAAAGCTTGTCCCTCAAAAAAACTACAACAAACAGAGCAAGCAGAGGAGCCTTGAGCTGTGTTTTGAGAGTTAAAAAGTGAACCAGCGGCAATAAAATGCTCATTAAAACAGCAAAGCATGTCAGCCTTTTCATAAATTTGGGTACAGTCTTTGACAATGCATGGAGGTAGCTCAATGCCATTTTTATTTCCAGTCATTGATTTAATGGTTTTCCAGAATTTCAACAGATTGTTTAGGTTATTTGAAGTTTCAGTAAGGAAATGATCAGCTTTGGCTTTTCTAATTGCCACTGTGCTTGCATTTCGCAGCTGCCTTAAGAGCAACTAGTCTGATCCAAGACCAGTACTCCTGGCCTTAGACCATGCCACATTGCGCTCATGGAGTAAATTGGATAACTCTGGTGTGAACCATGCATTATCCCTGCCCTTTATTCTATACTTCCTAAAAGAAGCGTGCTTGTTAACAATTTCAATAAAATCATCATAAAAGAATTTCCAGGCATTTTCAACATCAGAAATGACATTCATTTTCTCCCAGTCAAATAGAAACAGGTCATGAAAAAATGCTTGCTCCACAAAATGCTTCGTGTCCCGCTTTATGATGACATGCGGTTTAGTTTTAGGAACTTTTGTATTTCTTACAGTTGCAATGACACAGTGGTCACTGATGTCATTGGCAATAAAAGAAGCAGCAGAATATTTATGAGGAACATTGGTTAAAATAAGATCAATTAAAGATGATTTTTCCTGACATTTCATATTAGGTCTAGTAGGGCTGTCAACAATCTGAAATAAATTAAACGAATCACAGAAAGCTTTAAAATCGTCTGATGCTGGTAGCAGCCAGTTCCAGTTTAGGTCACCAATAAGGACAATTTCACTGAACTTCAACCCAGATAAAAGTTCCATTAACGATGGTAATGTGCAGCTGATAGCTGAAGGTGGCCTATAGCAGCCGACGACAGTGATGTGGAGAGTTTTTGAGATTTCCATGTCAAGAGCCAGAAGTTCAAATTGCTTACTCACTGATGTAGAGAGACGGATGTTGAAACTTGAAAACATGAAACTTAGATTTGACATAGACTGCAACCTTTCCACCCTTTTTGGGTCTGTCAGTCCTATACACATTATAGCCGTCAATGTTGATATCCTTGTTTAAAACTGCTTTGTTTAGCCAAATTTCAGATATGACAATAACATCAGCATCAGTTGTATGAGCCCAGATACGATTCATATCCATCTTTGCAATCATACTGTGCACATTTAAATGGATGAAACCAAGTCCAGACCTTGTTTTTAATTCAGCAGGGGTGTTACAAATAACAGCAGACTCAGCAGAGCCTGGGCCTGGGTTAGGTTGAACATTCCCTGAAATCAGCGGCAACAGAGCAATTTCACACCTATAATCAGACCTTATAGATTTGTTTGAAGGATCCTTTTTAATCTTTAAAAATATAAAAAAAAGTCACGAAGGCAACTTGAAGGAATAGTAAAGTTGTCTTGCAAAGCCATCAGGCTGACCAGACGGGCCAGGTCCATAGATGCGGGGGGCAGAAGAGTCATAGGTGACAAACTGCCCAGTGGACTGCCAGAAGTGCATGTCCCCCGGCATGGTAAGACTGGAGTAGAGTTGACTGGACGGGAGTTTTTGGTCCCGTGGGGGTTTTCCCCGGTGCCGCTCAAAATTAATAGGAAAAAGGCAGCCACGAGCAGCGACATTGTATGTTGAGATCCCAAAACACGAGGAGAAAAGCAGCCAGACTATTTCACCTCAATAAACAACGCCACACATTAGTGCAGGGAGAGTCCTCCAGGAATCCGTTCCATGGTTTCCCGACCAACTGAGGACAAAACGTGTTGTGTCGTCAGACGTAAACAGGAAAGCAATCTGGTACATCGCTCCGAACAAAGTTAATAAACTGGACCAGCGGGGATCCCAAACACAGCCAGAGCCAGCCCCGGACAGCAGCAAAAAGCAGCAGGACCATGCACTACCCTTTAGATAGATCAACGGCGTGTCCTCCCTGCTCCGCGAGGCGACAGGCTCCGATAGTCCAAGGAGAGGTGATCCAGGTCTTCCCGAGATAACATGGAAATAAGCTTCACTTTAAAAAAGTCATGAATGGAAATATGTTTGAATGATAATGTTCGCAGATGACTTACAGAAAAAACATTCAGTCACTCAATCATATTAGTAAAACAAACAGACACAGTTAGAGACAAAAGGAGACTGCCATGCCATGTGTGCTGCCATCTTGGCATGTTTCCTCCTTGAGAGGCGAAACAACAAAAACAAGACAAAGCTAATAATCAAACTAAATTTTAAAACCCAGTAATGTCAATTATATACATCTCTATTAAAGCTGACTGTCAAAGAGAAATCTGCACAGACAAATGTCTCTTAGCTAAAATTAAAAAAAATAAAAATAACACGCTAAAATAGGAAATATTGCATCAATGAAAACACGTCTTTCAAACAAATATCAAACCCAATGTTGATAAATTTGTACATTTCTTTACAGGGTAACTGGCTGTAACCTGTCAGAGAGAAGCTGTGAAGCTCTGTCCTCAGTCCTCAGCTCCCAGTCCTCTAGTCTGAGAGACCTGGATCTGAGTAACAACAACCTGCAGGATTCAGGTGTGGAGCAGCTGTCTGTTGGACTGAAGAGTCCAATATGTGAACTGAAAACTCTCAGGTCAGAATTAAACTTCTTCTAAAGTATCACACTGCTTTTGAAGAGCCATTTCCTTTAGGTAGTCTTGAGTTTCATGGAAACAGAAAAATCTCAAATCTACCTGCCCATTTTCGGCTTGTTTGTTTGTTTGTGTTATTTGTCATTAGTAAACTGAAAAGTAAGACACAGATGATAATCAAATTACATTTTAAACACAGTAATTTCAATTATGTACATCTCTGTTAAAGCTGACTGTGAAACACAAACCTGCACAGACAAATGTCTCTTAGCTAAAAAATAAAATTTACATGCTCAAATAGGAAATTTGGATCATTAAAAACATGTCCAAACAAGTTAAATATTTAAACCAATGCTCATCAATGTGTACATTTATTTTAAGGTTAACTGGCTGTAAGCTCTCAGAGAGAAGCTGTGAAGCTCTGTCCTCAGTCCTCAGCTCCCAGTCCTCTAGTCTGGGAGACCTGGACCTGAGTAACAACAACCTGAAGGATTCAGGAGTGAAGCTTCTGTCTGTTAGACTGAAGAGTCCAATATGTGAACTGAAAACTCTCAGGTCAGAATTAAACTTCTTCTAAAGTATCACACTGGTTTTGAAGAGCCATGTCTCTAGAGGGTTTTTTGTTTGTTGTTGCAGTTTTATGAAAAAACAAATATCTCAGATCTTAATGCTTTTTGGGGGCTCTTTGTTTTATTTGTCATTAGCAAACTGAAAGAAAAATCACAGGGAATGATTTAATTAAAGTTGAAACCCAGAAATTTTAATCATGTACATCTTTGTTAAAACTGACTGACGAAGACAAATCTGCACAGATAAATGTCTCTCAGCTTAAAAAAAATAGCATGCTAATATACGAAATATTATATCTTTGGAATAATGTATTTCAATCACATTAAATATTAAAAACCAATTATGATGAATGTGTACATTTCTTTACAGGGTAACTGGCTGTAACCTGTCAGAGAGAAGCTGTGAATCTCTGTCCTCAGTCCTCAGCTCCCAGTCCTCTAGTCTGAGAGACCTGGATCTGAGTAACAACAACCTGCAGGATTCAGGAGTGGAGCAGCTGTCTGTTGGACTGAAGAGTCCAATATGTGAACTGGAAACTCTAAGGTCAGTGTCTGTTTTTAAACAGTTGATCTTTTTTCTTCTGCTCATCCTGTTTGGGAGGACTGTCAACATCTTTTGACTTTCCTGCTGTTCTTACTCTGATATTTTCTTAATTCCAGTCTGTCAGGCTGTCTGATCACAGAGGAAGGCTGTTCTTCTTTGGCCTCAGCTCTGAGCTCCAACCCCTCCCATCTGAGAGAGCTGGACCTGAGCTTCAATCATCCAGGAGACTCAGGAGGGAAGCAGCTGTCTGCTCTACGAGAAGATCCACATTTCAGACTGGACACTCTCAGGTATGGACAGACAACAAGAACTCACACTGTAGGTGTCTCTGGTTTCTTTTTTACATTTTCTTCCACTTTTTTAGTATCAATATTTTATTTTGTTTTTTTCTGATTCATCATTTTCAAAAAGAAAATTAAGTTCAGCAAAAGTCTTTATGACACAGAAACCCTGAAAACAAACTTTCATGCCAAAGTTCATTATTGACCTTGAAAATAATAATTTGAATGCCATGTGTTGTGGTTTCAACCTCTGGACAGAGATTCTTTCAAGGAAAAAAATCTAATATATACCTGGAGAATATATGTACAAGTCAGCAATATTAGATGCATCCAATTACATTATAAATGGTTTTCTGCTGAAAGAAAAGCCTTTTTTTAAGCAGAGACTGTCCCAAAAAATAAACACCATTGTTTGTTTTTGAATGAAAATAATTACTGCTCAAATGGAGTTTTTTGTTTGTTGTAATTAAAGTGAGAGAGCAATGTGAGGTGATGGAGTGTAAATGTGAAAAAATTCAGTTTTGAGCGAGTGGGGGGCAAAGTTATTATAGTTAACGAAAACTAACGAAATAACGAAAACTAGAACTGAAAAACATTTTTGTTAACTGAAATAAAAGTAAAAATGAGAGTTTTTAAAAAAAACAATAACTAACTGAAACTGTATTGTGTGGTGACAAAACTAACTAAAATTATAGTGAAAATGTCCTTAGTTTTCGTCTTTGTCAACTTTTTTCATACCTAAACCTTTTTGGTTGATATGAAATCTATTTAATCTATCTGGTTTTATCACTTAATAAACTTATTGGGGCTGAGATGGATCAGTCAAAGGAAATAAATGCAACATTTATTGTGACCTTTTTGAATCTGGCAGCCAACAAATACCCCTTTACAAAAAAGCTAAAACTAAACTAATAAATCTAAACTAAAACTAAGCATTTTCCAAGAAATAAAAAAGAATTAAAAATAGCAAACTCACTGTTACGTCCCAAATTGAGGTTCGGGAGTAACCATTGATAATGTCGGGGTATCTGGTTCAGATACACATTGCCTCCAGCAGGGGTACTGAAATATTTAGAGGTAAAGCTAATTTAGGTCAATTTTGCTATCAGAAATTGACTAAATTAATATTTAATACTTTAAATGAATTAAAGTTATTCTCGGGGCACCACCTATTCACTTAGGAATAGGAAAGATAGCAAATTATAGTGAATCAGTCTCATAAAGTTAACAAATTATCAATTTGGAACATTGATTATTAATTATGAATATAATTATAATCGAATTACCTCATTAATATTTAGTAACGGTTGAAGGAATTTTGAGTTCTTCTCATAGCAGATGTTTAGCAAATCACTCATTCATGTGCAACATTAAAGGGAGAAGCATATTAATCCAAAAATATATTTATTCTAAATAAAGCAAAGCAAACAGAACACACAATAACTAATCCAAAAGACTATTGACAGTGGACATGTGGGTGAGAAAGAATGTGTAACAAACTGGCTGCCGAAAGGCGGTCATTTAAATAAATCAAAATGGCGGAAGCCCTTTTGTTCTTGAAGAACAAAAGACCATGCGGTCTAGAAGGTCTATGTGTTGTAGGAAGCCAAATTAAAGTATATTTCATGTGGATTAGTGTGTGAGCAAATCAAATGAGTTATAGTTAATTTACATGTACAACTTGAGATATGTAGAGCAGCATTAATCATACAACTTCAAGTGATCTCGCTACACCAAATATCACAACAAATATACTTAACCACACAACAGATCAACGCCATTGATTTAAGTTTAACAAACTTGTTCTTGCTTACTAACTGCCCAGAGTACTGTACCACAGAGTCCAGAGTTGAAAGGGGAAGCAGAAATCCTTTTGAAGAAGAATCAGCTCCTGGTTGGGTTTTGGTGGTCCCAGAGTTATTTGCTGTTGTTGGCTCCAGAAGCTTGGTGAGAGTCTCTGTGATTATATCCAGTAAAGATCAAAGGCAGGACACTTAGAGGTGGTGGGCCCAAGCTTGGTTTGGGCCTTCCCTTAGAGCTGGGGAGAGCGGGAGATGGTCTGGTCTTCCGGAGTGCAGGCCAGCAGCGGTGCTGACCCTCCCAGGGAGTCGAGGAGAAGAGAGAGAAAGAAGGGATGGCTGCAGGAGAATTTTGTGTCTCAACCTGGGAGTTTTATTTCCTGTTGGTATCAGCCAATGAGACGCCTTTAGGTATCTGCAGATACCTGTGGGGGGTGGGGGTCGTTTGTCTTTGTTTGGGAAACAAAGAGAGACCTCCATCTTGAAGCATGGCGAGAAATTGTTGACACAATTCTCGCTGCATTCAGGCATTAATCCAAATGAAACTTGTGGAGTAGCTGTGACCCCTACAATGTGATATTAAAAAGAACAAGGGAAAACCAGGCAAGCTGAGTTAAAGAAAAAATATAATTTATTTATATACGGCAAACACAAAACTACTATCCAACGGACAGCGACAATAACACTCTGAGGACACAAACCAAAAAGGACCAACTGGGGTCTCCTTCCCCAGCTTCCAGGCAGCACTCAGGGGTTTCACCAAAACAGCCAACACTTCCACAAACGGCACAATCACAGCACGACAATGGCCTAACAGCCGCGTCTGCTTCAGGCTTCAGTCTATTTAACACCTAATCAGCCATCGATCACAGGTGCGCCTGGAAACACAGCAACTGGGAGGAGCAGGAGGCGGATCCTTAAGGAAGCAAGAAAACAAAAGAAAAAACAAACACAACACACCTCCAACCATAACACTCACTCTAAAAACTAATTAAAACTAACTGAATTTGAAAACAAAAAATCACAACAAAATTAAAACTAAAACTAATGAAAAATCCAAAACTATTATAACCTTGGTGGGACGGGTGGTGGACGGATCAAACAAACCCAGCACTTTGAGCCCAGACTCTTTTTTCCCCAAAAAAATGTATTCAGAGAGTGCAATTATTGACAATGTGGACTATATTTTATGAGAGGACATCAATAAAAAGAGAGCAGATTAATGATGACTATGGATTCTTAATATTTGTTCATAACACAATCTTCTTCTTCTTCATCTTCTTCTTCAGGTATTTTCTCTCAGAAATCATGCAGACAGTTGACTCAGAAGAGTTTCAGCCTGTTTCTCTGTCACATTGACAAACTGAGGAGCTCTGCTTCATGTTGAACAGTAGTTAGGACTCATGTTGGATAGAAAATCATTGTGATTGTGTTTCTTCCTCCAGGGTGGACCATGGTGGAGAGCACAGGTTAACACCTGGTGTGAGGAAGTGTAAGTGTGGATTACATTTGACTAATGAAGACAAAACAGCTTTAAATACAAAGTTAATAGTTGTGATATTTTTTCATTAAAACATGACTGACAACATGTGTCATCATTAAACTTTATAGAAATTAACAACATGAGGACACAAAGGAAGAATAAACCCTTCAGATGTGTCTGATGATAAACTGCTGCTGTGTTGTGTCTTTTTCTCTCCATCAGATTTCTGTCAACTCACACTGGACACAAACACAGTAAACAGAAAACTCAAACTGTCTAAGAACAACAGGAAGGTGACATATTTGAGAGAGGATCAGTCATACCCTGATCATCCAGAGAGATTTGACTCCTGGGAACAGCTGCTGTGTAGAGATGGTCTGACTGGTCGCTGTTACTGGGAGGTCGAGTGGAGAGGAAAAGTTGATATATCAGTGAGTTACAGAGGAATCAGCAGGAAAGGCGGCAGTAAGGACTGTTGGTTTGGAGGAAATGATCAGTCCTGGAGTGTGGAGTTCTCTTATGATGGTAACTATGTCTGGCACAATAACAGAGTAACTTCCTCCTCCTCCTCCTCCTCCTCCTCCTCCTCTGGTAGAGTAGCAGTGTATGTGGACTGTCCTGCTGGCTGTCTGTCCTTCTACAGAGTCTCCTCTGACTCTCTGATCCACCTCCACACCTTCAACACCACATTCACTGAACCTCTTTATCCTGGGTTTGGGGTCTGCTCCTATGACTCCTCAGTGTCTCTGTGTCGTCTGTAAGATGGAGACAACTTGCTGTCCTGTGGTTTAAATGTTGGAGCTAATAAATAAATCACTGATTGTTCCTTTAATGTCAGACATTTTATTGTGCAGGAAAATGGTGAAACGATCACCTAAACTTTTTGTGTACAAACTGTGTTGAACATTTGTTTTTATGAATCTTTTTTCAGTTTTTAAGACACTGAATGTTAAAATTGTGTGTTTTAGATGTCTGACTTACTGGTGAACTCTTTGACCTTGGACATGTCATTTTTAGATAAAGGAGTTTGGGTCTGTTTTGCACCAAAGTAATGTATATTGCCTAATTTAAAACATGCATATATATATATATATATATATATATATATATACACCTCAGGTGTGTTTTTATCTTTTTTCTGTGTCTCTGTTCAGCTTTTGTGTCTCATGTTTTGTCATAACTTAAAGATTTAAAGTCACAGATCTTGTTTTTCTCTGCGCTCATAAATCCATAAAATACATTTTCTTCTTTAGGATGTTACAAAAGTTCAACAGTTCAGGGCTTTTATTATTGCTAACAATACATTTGGTGGATACAAATATAAAATGAATGTATTTTTTTTAAGATTGTATCATTTTGTAAGAGTGTACTTCACATACATGCATGCGCACGCACACACACACATACACACTCGCACAAACACACATGTGCACAAAAACACACACACACATGTACACAAACACACATGTACAAACACACACACACACGCACAAACACAGACACACAAAAACACACACACACAAAAACACAAACACACCTGGACAAACACACACACACACGCACAAACACAGACACACAAACACACAAACACACAAACGCACACACACATGCTCACAATCAAGCATTTGCACAAACACAAGAACACACAAAAACAGACACACTCACACACAAACACACAGACACACAAACACACACACATACACAAAGACACACATGCACAAACACACACACACTCACAAAACACAAACACATGCACAGACACACAATCACAAACACACAAAAATGCACACACACATGCACAAAACACGCACTCGCACAAACACACACAAAAACAGACACTCACACACAAACGCACACAAACACACACACGCGCACACAGACACACACACACACACACACACACACACAAAATATAATAAGTTACATTTTGGCCAGAATTTGGTTAATTTTTCACCAAATTGAAGAGTGATGTTTTTATCATACATTTGTGTCATTTTCAGCAGGAGCAATTATTTTTATTCTTTGTGGATTTCTGAATGATCCCAAAATGTTGGGATATTGTCTGAAACATAAATATTCTGATCCTTTTGGACATATAGTATATTAAACTGAAATGTATTGAGGCAAAGTGGGAACACCAATAAATATAAAAAGCTGAATGAACTCATACAGAACGGTCAAAGAGTATCAGAGGCTGAATTCAAAACCATTTATGACAATAATAATTTGAGACAAACTTAAAATAATTTAATTTTGCTACATGAAATCAAAGAGAATGTTGCCGTTGCTTTTAACACTGACATTTTAAATAAACACTGTGGCTTAACGTGCACAAAATTTGTGAAAAACACAAGAACATGAAATACATTTTTATCAAAAACCATCTACAGAGTAACTGTTTACTGTAGTGGCTTTACAGTAGAAGAGGTAAAATCAGTGTGTAGCATTTTAATAACGTTTTAATTTAAAACAAATGTTTTTCCAGACTTTAAATGGAAACAAATGGACAGTTTATGCTGCACTGGGAGGTCAGATAATTCATCTTCATCAGGTCGGAGAGAAGAAGAGTTCAGACTCTGAGGTTCTGATGTGGAACCGTCTTGTTCTTCTGTTGTTTTCTGGAACGTTTGTTTGGTCCACGTCCAGAAAACGTTCATACATCCATCCATACACTGCAAAAATGTGTTAAAAACAAGATAAAAACAGTAAATCTGAGGGAAATGATCTTGCTGCATGGACAGATAATTTACCTTGACAAGATTTCTTCAATTAAGATGATGAAATCTAGAAATAAGCATGTTGAACACTTAAAATAAGAAATTAACTCTTAAAACAAGATAAATTATCTAACACTTCTAAATCTAAAGTTTTTTGCTGCTTGCAGCTTTAATTTATCTTGTTTTAAGAGTTCATTTCTTATTTTAAGTGTTCAACAGGCTTTTTTCCAGATTTAATAAAAAGGCAAGGCAAGTTTATTTGTATAGCACAATTCAACACAAGGTGATTCAAAGTGCTCTACATAAACAGTAAAACCAGTCAATTAAAACAGGGAAATAGAAATAAAAATACAAATTAGATACAGCAGGATAAGAAAAGAGATGAAATAATAAAAAGCACAAGTCAAACATTGCATAGTTAAAAAGTAAGGGCAGTAGAGTAGAGCAGATAAGTGTTAAAGATAAAGATAAAAACCTGAAAAAAAAGTCAGAAAACAGAAAAAAAAGTCAGAAAAACAGAAAAAAATTACTCTGAAAAACAGAAAAAAGTCAGAAAAACAGGGGAAAAATTGTCAAAAAAACAGAAAAAAAATTGTCAGAAAAATAGTCCTTAAAATAAGAAATTAAATTTTTAAATTAAACTCTTAAAACCAGTTAAATTAAAGCTGCCAGCAGCGATGAACTGGCCCGAGCAGAGTGACCTGATGATTATTTGGTTCTTACCAAGATAAAAAAAACTTTAGATTTAGAAGTGTTAGATCATTTATCTTGTTTTAAGAGTTAATTTCTTATTTTAAGTGTTCAACATGCTTATTTCTAGATTTAATAATCTTAATTTAATAAATCTTGTCAAGGTAAATTATCTGTCCATGCAGAAGATCATTTCCCTCAGATTTACTGTTTTTATCTGGTTTTTAGACTAAACACATTTTTTACAGTGTAAACTTTCCCGGTAACGTTCCTACAGAACATGTGGTTCTGACTACAAACATGGCTGCTGCTGCTGCTGCTGCTGCTGCTGTAAAGCGTTCTGGTTGTTGCTCTGAATCTGAATCTGCTGCAGCACCGACCCGCCATCTTCATCATCATCATCATCCTCCTCTTCCTCCTCTTCTTCTCCTCCGTCCACCTGCTCTTCAATGGTGCTGATCGTCATCGCAGCTTGACAAACCTCGTCAGTCCTCCTCCCCTCTCCTTCCTCCTCCTCCTCCTCCTCGTCATCATCCTCCTCCTCTTCTTCCTCCTCCTCCTCCTCTTCCTCCTGTGTCTCCAGCTGCTCCTGGCTGTCCTCTGAGCAGTCCTCCTTCTCTCCGTCTCCTCTCCTTTGTCTCATGAATCTGTCCTCTCCTTCCTTCTCCACCTCCTCCTCCTCTCCCTCTGCGTCTCCTCCTCCTCCTCCTCCTTCGGTCCCCGTGGCGGCGGGACACTTGTGGTCCCTGTAGTAGCTGTGTCTGGTGAAGCCCTTGTTGCAGGAGGAGCACCTGAAGCGGTAGTTGTCTGTGTGGGACTGTTGGTGCTCCAACATGTGAGCCCTCCGACTGAACGCCTTCTGACAGAACAGACACTTGTAGGGTTTGATACCTGCAGGAGAGAGGATATAATAAGAAGAATATAATAATAATAATAATAATAATAATAATAATAATGCCATTTGTCCAACAATTATCTTAAATTGTAATCATTTCTATCATGTTTTTTAACCCTGTGGAGTGTCCAGAAGCTCCAAATAATCCAGACTTGTTGCCTCCACCAGACTAGAAAACAAAGCAGCGTGGAGCCCTACTGTACATTTACCTCTAAAGTTCTGGCTGTAAACTCCATGAGGCCAGTTTCAGTTTGATGATGATATACCAAGTAAAACTGGAGACAAGCTCAAATAGATTTAGTATCAAATGATAGAACTGGATGGAACCCTCTTATATGTTAGAATTGACACCTTTGTTCTTTATTGAGCATGATAGTGTTTTGAAAGTAAAAGAAAAGATGCAAAATCACATTTTATGTTGGACTAAAGGACTGAAAAAGACACAAAATGATTTAAAAAAGACACAAAATGACCAAAAAAGACACAAAAAGACTTAAAAAAGACACAAAATGACCGAAAATGACCAAAAACTGTCCTTTTTGTCCTTATCGCCCAGCCCTAATATTATTGACTCACCAGAATGTGACAGGATGTGGGCCTTGAGTTTGTCTGGTCTGTTGAACTCTTTGGTGCAGCCTACATGAGTCCTGATGACAACAAAAACAGGAAAAAATACATTTGCATTAATTTGAGTTAATTACTTGTAGAACAAGTGACATGACAGTCTGAAAGGAAAGAAACAAAAAAAGGACAGAAAAGCAAAAGTTAGCTTATCAGCTTAAGAGGAAAAGGAAAGACATTAGAAAAGTAGAAAATGGCTTAATGAATGAAGAATGAATCAAGTTGGGAAATGAAGAGTTAATAAGCCAACGGCGATTTCACAAACCAAATCTTTTAATCTGACTCTGTTCACGAGCTGAGAGCAGATTGAGATCTGATCCTCCGCTCACGTCCAGACGATAAATGTCGAGCTTTGTGTAGAAATGATCGTACGCCCACTTTACGCTCACTTTCTGTTGTACGCTCGTTTGATAAATGAGGGCCAGAGTGTTTATATTTCCCACCCTCCACATAGGTACGTGGCCCTCTGAAAATCTTTTTTCATTTGGTCCGTTTATATTTATTTACTGTGAAAGCAAACCAGAATAAATACAAAACTAAATTTCACTCTGATTGGGACGAACCAAACTGAGTTGGGCTGTGAAAGCTTTGGACCAGAAGGACTTCCCCACTGAGAGACTCACCTGAAGGGACACTTGTATTTCTTGAAGGGTTCATGGATCAACATGTGTCTCTTCACTTTGTCCTTCCTGTTGAATGTCGCCTCACAGAGGGAACATTTATATGGCTTTTCTCCTGGAAGATGGAAAGAGCATCAAACTTCATTAACGACATTAATGACACAGAGCAGCTATCACTGTTATTATGTGACACACAAGTGGAGGTCAACATGTTACATTTGCTCTGGAAAAATTCTTGCAATTGGATAGCCTTCCAAACGCTAACATTTTAGCCACAGATACATCAACCTCAACTTTCTGGTGTGATTACGGTGGCCACAAAACACAAGCAAATTGAGAAAACATCTTCATCAATTTGACAACACAACACAAGAGCAGCATTTAGAAAACAAAGACCACAACACAACAGAAGTGTTTCCAGAGGACACTTAAAAGTGATGCACACGTCTGGACACGCTTGTGATATTATCCCGTTATTTCAAGATAATGATAATTTCACATTATAAAGTTATAATGATTATAGCATGCTAACAATAGCAAGCGATCATTAGCGTGCTAACGTTAGCCAGTGATCGCTAGCGTGCTAGCGTTAGCGTGCTAGTAAGACCGAGACCAACTGGGTGCCGTTGAGAGAGACCAACTGAAACTAAAATGTGTTTCATTCATTTATTTGATTTGTTTAACTGCAATGTGATTGATACGGGCTAAAGCAGCAAGAGTAGCTCTTTCTTTCTTGTGGATGGAGAACAAATGTTATTAAATGAATCACAAATCACAAATCATTAGGTTGGTTAGATGTAAAAAAAAACAACTAGATTTTTGTCATTACTGATGGTTTTTATTAAGAATGTCATAATAACAAAATCACCTCTTATTATTTATAGAAATCTGTCTTTCAGTTCAGAGGCACATAATTATTCAACAAGGCAGTTGGGGGTTGTTTCACTTTACCAAGATCCAAGACTATGATTCAACGTACAGTTATATATATTAGTACAGCTGCATATATATATATATATGTGTATATATATATATATATATATATATATATATATATACTTCTACATTGTATTTGTCACACTGAAATATGATGATAGACCCCAGGAAGAATAGCTGCTGCAGCAAAAGCTAACGGGGATGTAAATAAAAACAAACAAGCGCTATATATGACGTTATAACATTAAATTATAATTATCATGAAATATCGTGATAATATCAAGCGTGTCAAAGTGTCCTCTGGAAACACTTCTGTTGTGTTGTGGTCTTTGCAGCATTTTCTAAATGCTGCTCTTCTCTTGTGTTGTCACATTGATGAAGATATTTTCTCAGTTTGTTGTGTTTTGTGTATCTGCAGGTGTTTTCTTAGCGCTGTGAGCTCTCAGGGCCACCGTACATGACGGTAATAAAGAGCAGTATTGGTTTGTGACAGCCACAAGAGCTAAACAGCATAAAGATAATGCTACCTAAAGAAACTCAAAGATCAAGAGAGCAAAAATATAAACACATGACTTAGCTATTACACAATGCATAATTGTCTCATGGTTTGGGTTTTGAAAATGCTTTTTATAAATAAGTGTTAGAGTGACGAGAAGTTTGCAGCTTTATGAACTCTTTGTTCCCACCTGAGTGGATCCGGATGTGCAGTTTGAGGTAGTGCTCCGTCTTGAAGGCTTTCTTACAGATCTGACACTTGAATCTCCCTCCGACGCCGTGAGTCGGGAGGTGACGTCTGAAGTACCGTTCACACGGGAAAACCTGAGAGGAACAGATCAGACTCATGAAAAACTAAATATGTGAACATAGACTTATTACTACTGTATCTTCTAGTGCACTATTTAAACAATCTATAGTGCATGGTCCAAAGTGCATGGCGTAAGTGAATTTAGAGTGTGTCCAACTCCACTTTTGCTAGTCAAATGGTGCATAATCTGGTCCAGGTATGTGGTCCTTAGCAGGTGGAGCTTCTATGTTTGCAAGTTTCCACAGTAGGGCTGGGTGATATGGACCAAAAGTCATATCCCGATATATTTAGGCTGAATATGGATATACGATATATATCCTGATATTTTTATCACAAAGTGAGGGCAAATGTTCAGTGAAAGTCAAATATGACATGTCACAAGTAGTTTTATTGAAACCGTTTATTTAAGTGAACATAAATACTGTGTAACATTTAAATAGAACAATATCTTAAATAACAATAGCCTATGAAATAAAATAGGCCAATATTTTTCTGAAATAAATAACATTACAAAAGAACTAAATACGACAAACCCTAGTGAGGGCAGCATTTATATATAAAAAAGAAAAAAAAAGAACTATATCGACATATTTTTTAGTGTCCGGTGCTTGTTGTAAACAACCAGAGATCGCTAAGTGAACACCTCCTGCAGCAGCAGCACATACACACTGTACTGCTACAGAGCTAACTGTTAGCCTATTAGCACATACACACTGTACTGCTACAGAGCTAACTGTTAGCCTGTTAGCACATACACACTGTACTGCTACAGAGCTAACTGTTAGCCTATTAGCACATACACACTGTACTGCTACAGAGCTAACTGTTAGCCCGTTAGCACATACACACTGTACTGCTACAGAGATAACTATTAGCCTGTTAGCACATACACACTGTACTGCTACAGAGCTAACTCTTAGCCTATTAGCACATACACACTGTACTGCTACAGAGCTAACTCTTAGCCTATTAGCACATACACACTGTACTGCTACAGAGCTAACTGTTAGCCTGTTAGCACATACACACTGTACTGCTACAGAGCTAACTGTTAGCCTATTAGCACATACACACTGTACTGCTACAGAGCTAACTGTTAGCCCGTTAGCACATACACACTGTACTGCTACAGAGATAACTATTAGCCTGTTAGCACATACACACTGTACTGCTACAGAGCTAACTCTTAGCCTATTAGCACATACACACTGTACTGCTACAGAGCTAACTCTTAGCCTATTAGCACATACACACTGTACTGCTACAGAGCTAACTGTTAGCCTGTTAGCACATACACACTGTACTGCTACAGAGCTAACTGTTAGCCTGTTAGCACATACACACTGTACTGCTACAGAGCTAACTGTTAGCCTGTTAGCACATACACACTGTACTGCTACAGAGCTAACTGTTAGTCTGTTAGCACATACACACTGTACTGCTACAGAGCTAACTGTTAGCCCGTTAGCACATACCCTGAAAAATTGCTTAATATAGCAACAAAGTTGCTAAGTTGGAAACACTACTTCACTGGCTTTTACCAATGTCGCGTGTTGTTGTGGCGTCCAGTACTATGTCACATCCTGCTTAGCGTTCTATCCAATCAGCAACCAGGCTTTTTTTAGGGGAGAAAAACGGCCCTGCTCTTCTACAGGGACGAAAAAGTCCCGACAAAAGTCTGCTCCGGTTGGCTCCTTTTACACATGAATCAGTATCATCATCGCATATTTTTCATTATACCTTTTTTTAATCACGTAGCCTAGTTTGTGTGTGTTTAACCTCAGTGTGTTTCGTACCTTCTGACAGTGAGGACAGGGGAAGTTGTG
This sequence comes from Centropristis striata, assembly GCF_030273125.1. Classification (NCBI taxonomy): domain Eukaryota; kingdom Metazoa; phylum Chordata; class Actinopteri; order Perciformes; family Serranidae; genus Centropristis; species Centropristis striata. The sequence continues at coordinate 1,909,506 of NC_081521.1, read as the reverse complement.
TGAGGCGGTCAGTAGATGTTGCTCCAGGGCTTCCTGGGTAGAATACCTGCTCTGACACTTCACACACCTGAGGAGAAACGTAAGAAAACATGAATCACCTCCAGTAACATAGCAGTCATACCAGCTGAGGGTGAACTCAGCCTGGAGGGAGACGGGCAGAGTTCTGACATTTTTTTGGTATGAACAGCAGAGTCCAACAGAGTAACTAACTGCAGTAACTAACAAAAGGTAAAACTGAGGAAAACGGCTTTAAAGTTTTTTAACATGTTTGTTATGTTGTAATGTTATATTTTAGTTATAATAAAAGTAGCAGATTTACGAGATTTAAAGTGGCAAAGTTGCGGGGAAAAAAGTTGCAGATTTATTTGACCTTTGACCCCAAAAACGTAGATACTGCCCTGCTGTAAAAGGTTCTAATAGTGATGCACAAACAGACTGGATTAACTACAATCTTGTCGTCTTCTTTCAGCTTTTATATTTAGTTTTCAGTGAATAAACAAATCAAATTGATCAAATTAATTTTGTTATAAATTTATTTAAAAGTGTTTAACAACTCTATTCAAAGATTTGCATATTTTAGACTTAATATTATAAAGAAATGTTATATTTAAGTCTTAATATAATTTTATCTCACTTTTTTACTTCATCACTATCTAGATATTAATCTCCTTTTCAAATAAACTTATAATTTCTGTTACTTTTATGTTATAATTAGTATATATACATCCAAAGCAGACTGTGGTGAGTGCAATTACTGCTTGGTTTTGAGTTGGATTTTGTGTTTTTTTATATTATTATTTCTCTGAAATAAAGCAAAATAGAAATCTAAAACTTTGTCACAAGATAAAACAGACATCAAGGAGTTCATTTTTAGTTATAACTCAATTTTGACCAAAAATGTAGCTACTGCAGTTAGACTTTGGAGTTATTTGAGGTTATTTATGAGCTGACCTGTAAATGGTGGTTTCCTTGCGTGTGCTCTGCTGTGGGCAGAAGCAGTGGGAGTACTGGTGGACTCCCAGTTCAAACAGGGAGGGGAACACCTTGCTGCAGAGGTGGCAGCGGTAGGTCAGCTGCTCCTGGTGGGTCCTGATGTGCTCCAGGAACTGGTCCAGCTTCTGGAAGGTCTGGGAGCAGGACTTCAGCACACACTTATAGACCTAAAGGGTACCAGCAGCGTTATTCAGCTTTATTCAAAGAAATGAAAAAACACATATCCAGTGTTTTGAGTCATACCCGATATATTTAGGCCATGGGTCTCAAACTCGCGGCCCGTGGGCCAATTGTGGCCCTCGTGGTGATATTTTGTGGCCCCCACCTTGATGTGAAAGTTCAATGTGAGTTTTATATGAATGTCTCTTTACCGTGTTGTGTGTGGAAGGTCCCTTTATTGCTCCAGCTGGAGCTTTGTTTCACTTGTTTCTATGACGACGTTAACAAAAAGAAAGGCAGCTGCTACCGGAGCGTTGTCCGGTAATATGAATTAATAGAAACATGCAGAAGGAAAACTTGTTTGAGAAAAGTAAAACAAGACAGCGAACATATTACTATACTTGATATTTCTTATTAAAACTACTCTGTAGGAGCCAATATTATGTTAAAGAAAGTTGAGATTTTTATTTTAGACTACAGCGTGTTTTATATTGGTTTTGGTTGTGTTATGACATTATTGCCTTTTATTGCATAATTGTCAAATTTACCACAGCACCTGAAGTAGGCGCTGCTCTTGTGCATTGCATTATTCTGAAGGACTTTCTTAAAGGTAAAAACGTGGATTAGCAGAGTGCTAAGAGGTACAAAGGGAAAAAAGTTTTTTTGACCGTTACTTCCAGATGTTTGTGGACCGTTGTGAAAACCAAGAGAAACTTGGAATGATGTGTGCATTAATGGAAATACCTGGATTCAGTAACGAGAAATGATCATTCCAGCTGCCATAAGACCGTACAACACCAGCACAACCTGAACGTGTTGGAGTTTTCCTTTCTTTCTTTTCTGCACATTTTTTCATATAATTTGCACTCTGCACATTCTTCACTTAATTTGCACGAAGTTGTATATAGTATATTGTATATTGTTAAATGTCTTTTTCTTAGATTGTTTATTTTTTATCTTTATCTAAAAAGGGAAATAATTTTGTGTGAAAATTTTGTGGTCGGCTGTAACAAAGAAATTTCCCCGCTGTGGGATTAATAAAGTCGAAACTAATCTAATTTAAAACAATGAAATTAGGACCTGACTCTCCAGTGGTTTGTGAGTAGCTAACCTGGATGCGTAACGGCTGCAGATCCGTCGTCGGAGCCGTTACGCATCCATTATAATCAATGTGTGAGATTCCACCGACTGCAGATCCGCTGCGTAATGAGTCCGACAACACAGGGCCATCCGACAGCCCTCCAACACTGGAGCAGAGCTTCTATTTTTGTCGGACGACGGAGCACGACGCATAAATCCAGCACAGAGCAGATCGTTCGGGACAGGAAGTCGTGCGCAGACACAAAATAAAACATCCGGTATATTTTCAAAATAAAATACCTCGGGTTCACGGCGGATCGTATTTCATAACTTGTAGACCTGAAATCAACAGGTTAGAGGTTTTCACTCGTCTTTTCACCCCACTGACACCGCTCAATCCGGTGCTTGTTGTAAACAAACAGAGATCGCTAAGGCTCGTTAACAAGAGGCTCTCGTTGACCCAGTGTCTCTTATATTAGGCTTACCTGCTAGAGGTGTAAGGTTAACAAATCCAAGACTGTTCTGTATTCTTACATTTGCAGCTAGACAGAATATTTTGTTGCAGTGGATTAGCAATAAGGAACCAAATGTTAGGGGATGGCATAAAGTGCTGTTTGATTTAGTGCCTTTGGAATACTTGACTTGTGCATTACATTCAAACTCAAACCAATTTTATAAAGTTTGGGAACCTTATTTGAATTATTTGGAATACGATGTATCTTCCATTTTGTTACAGGGATTCCCTGGAAGGTCATAATAATGGGATTTCCTTTTATTTTCTTATTTATGTACTTTGTCAATATGAATACTGTTTGTGTGTAACTGAGTCACTGTTTGTTGCTTAAGCGTTGTTGTGTTGAAGTTTTGTGTTTGCTTGTCTGTGTTGAAAAGGAAAAATGAATAAACACATTTAAAAAAAAACAAGAGGCTCTCGTTAACAAGCTGGCCGACCTCGTTAGCGCTCGTTAAGACGGAGTCGCTGGATTTGTCTCCAGTCATTAACGAGGAGATGTTGATTATCTTCCAGTTATATCAATTGATTAGGCGTGAATTCGCGAGATCTCGTGCGTCCTCGGGACTCTGCTGTCCGCAACAGCTCCGACACAGACGGATCCGGTGGGTGTTGACGGACTGCGGAGATACGCAGCCGTTGCGGACGGACCCCTTTCGGAGTCGTTACGCATCCAGTGGAATCCCGGGGTAAGAAACACAAAACAGTAAGGAGCGGAGCCAGCTGTACCAGCCTCCTGCTAATAAATCGAGTGGCTTTAGAATTAAGATCTAAGTTTCTGTGGACTCACCTGCTCCCCTTTGTGCTGCGTCATGTGAGACTTGAGCTGGAAGTAGGTCTTGAACTTGTTGGCACAGAACTGGCACTGGTAGGAGCTGTCGATCACCACGATCTGCTTGGTCTGAGCCTGGACCTGCTGCTCCTGGTTGGACTGGACCTGCATCTGGACCTGAGGAAGTCCGTTCTGGGGGGCTTCCCCCTCCGGATCAGCCTGAGCCTCAGCCGTTCTCTCCTCCAGCTCCCCTGGAGCCTCTGGAACCAAGGAGTGAGTTTACTGTACAGGCTGATAACCAGGAGCCTCATGTGGCAACACACAAAAACATTGTGTATGCTGTTTTTCTCTAACACGCTAATTCAGGGGTCTCAAACTCAAATTACCTGGGGGTGGCTGGAGGCAGTATCAAAATGACCAAAAAAAGACACAAAATTACTAAAAAAAAGACACAAAATTACCAAAAAAGACACAAGATTATTAAAAAAAGACACAAAATTATTTTAAAAAGACACAAAATTATTAAAAAAAGACACAAAATTATTTTAAAAAAGACACAAAATTACCAAAAAAACACAAAAAATGACCCCAAAAAAAAGTAATTAAAGGGACCTTCCACACACAACACGGTGCCATTCATATAAAACTCACATTAAACTTTCATATCAAGGTGGGGGCCACAAAATATCGTCACGAGGGCCGCAAAAAAACAGTTTGTGTTCATTAATATCATTTACATAATGCCTACCTGTGTGAACGACCTCCTCTTCTGTTTGTGTTGGACAGTTCTGCTCCTCCTCTGGTTCTCCTCGCTGCTGCTGCTCCCCGCCCCCCTCCTCCTCATTGGATGACACCGGCACCACCTTGACTGTGATTGGTAGTCTGGACACTGTGCTGGCCACGCCCATCGGCCACACCTGCAACATAAAGACTAAAGTTATTTTCACTGTGTTGTTGTTGGTACTATGCTGCATTCATGGGAACATTTCACTGTTCAGCTCAGCAGCAGCACAACAACTGTGGCCGCCGTCGCTAACTGCACAGCGGCCGCCGCTTATTGTAAACAAACCGGCATGCTAACTGTGCATGTGGTGTCTGCAGCTGACTGTAAATTAACCAGCATCACTAACTGTGCACAAAGTGTCCGGTGCTTGTTGTAAACAAACAGAGATCGCTAAGTGAACACCTCCTGCAGCAGCAGCACATACACACTGTACTGCTACAGAGCTAACTGTTAGCCTGTTAGCACATACACACTGTACTGCTACAGAGCTAACTGTTAGCCTTTTAGCACATACACACTGTACTGCTACAGAGCTAACTGTTAGCCTGTTAGCACATACACACTGTACTGCTACAGAGCTAACTGTTAGCCTGTTAGCACATACACACTGTACTGCTACAGAGCTAACTGTTAGCCTGTTAGCACATACACACTGTACTGCTACAGATCTAACTGTTAGCCTGTTAGCACATACACACTGTACTGCTACAGAGCTAACTGTTAGCCTGTTAGCACATGCACACTGTACTGCTACAGAGCTAACTGTTAGCCTGTTAGCACATACACACTGTACTGCTACAGAGCTAACTGATAGCCTGTTAGCTCATACACACTGTACTGCTACAGAGCTAACTGTTAGCCTGTTAGCATTGTGCTACTGTTAGCACTGACTGCCCTGCCTTTTAAAGGCAGTAGGAATTGACAAAGAAATCTCTATAACAGCTGTTTTTTTTGTATTTTTGTGTCTTTTTTTGGAACTTTTATGGCTTTTTTAAAGGTAATTTTGTCTATTTTTTTTGTGGTTATTTTACCTCGCCTTTGGTAACTTTTGGTAAATTTTGGTTTTACTGAAGTAAAAGTACTAATAGACACTCTAAAATGTCTCCACTACAGTAAAAGTCCTGCATTCAAAACTTACTGAAGTAAAAGTACAAAAGTATCAGCATCAAAATGTACTTAAAGTATCAAAGATAAAAGGGTTAATTAAAACCTGTTGTTGTTATTTATTAATGCTTGGTTTTATCCAGAATGTTTTGTGTTGTTAAGAGTTCAACTTTAAAAAAACAAACATTATAACTATAATCTATTTTGAACCTTGTGTGTCTGCATGTGTTTCTTCACGTTGGACTTCTGGGCGAAGGCTCGGCCGCAGACGATGCACTGGAACGGTTTCTCTCCAGTGTGACTGTAGAAGGAAACAGAGTCAGAGTTTATTTTATTTATTTCCAGAGGTTAAATTCATTTTTGAACATTTATCATTCTAACAGGCGGGCCAGTAACTCACCTTCTAATGTGCTGCTGAAGATCAAAGTTTTTCGAGAAGATTTTGTCACAGAAATTACACTTCAGCTTCGGTACTTTTCCTTTCAGCTGCTCTGCTGAGGAGAATAATTAGATGAATGATTATTTAGACTAAAAATTCATCAGTACATTTCATATCCATGGTCATTATTTCATCAGGTGGAGATTCATCCATTAATGACTGTTATAATAACAATACTGCCCTACAAAGTCTAACTGCAGTAACTATAATTTTGGTTGAAATTGAGTTTTGACTAAAAATGAACTCCTTGATGTCTGTTTTATCTTGTGACAAAGTTTTAGATTTGAATTTTGCTTTATTTCAGAGAAATAATGATGTAAAAATTGCAGTAGCTACAAAATCCAACTCAAAACCAAAGCAGACTGTGATCCAGTGTAGTCTTGTATTTCTTCATTATGTTGAATAGTAAAGACAAGAATAATCGTAAGTATAAGTTTATTTGAAAGGGAAATTATTATCTAGATAGTGATCAAGGAAAAAAGTGAGATAAAATTATAATAAGATGTTTTTTTTACTTTCAAAACTACGATGGCGTATTAGGGCCAAGTATGCCAAAAAATTTGCCACTTTTTTTTCTCATAAATCTGCTACTTTTTTCTTGCAAATTTGCCACTTTTAATCTCTTAAATCTGCATTTTTTTTTCTCACAAATTTGTTACTTCTAATCTCGTAAATCTGCAATTTTTTTCCCGCAGATTTGCCACTTTTAATCTCGTAAACCTGCTACTTATTTTTCTCACAAATTTGCCTCTTTTAATCTTGTAAATCTGCAGCTTTTTTCACGTAAATTTGCCACTTTAATTCTCTTAAATCTGTGACTTTTCTGTCACAAATTTGCCACTTTTAATCTCGTAAATCTGCAATTTTTTTCTCGTAAAATTGCCACTTTAAATCTCTTAAATCTGTGACTTTTCTCTCACAAATTTGCCACTTTTAATCTGTTAAATCTGCAACATTTTTCTCACAAATTTGCCACTTTTAACCTCGTAAATCTGCTACTTTTTTCTCGCAAATTTGTCACTTTTAATCTCTTAAATCTGCCCCTTAAGGGCAGAATACATTTTATGATTTATTTTTTTTTCCATTTGATATAAAATTAGTCAAACATCACTTATGAATTGTTTTTTTGTCCAAAATATAATTTTTTAATATACCTGTGGTTCCATCAGAGCTTTTCTTGCTACTTCTTGACCGTTTGGGAATGATGACCTTCTCGAAGTCTCCCAGCTCCGTCAGGTTGGCGGTGATGCTGCAGGTCTTGGTCTTGGTGCACTGTTTCCCGGGGCTGTAGACCGGAGGAGTGGTGAAGGACTGGCTCTCCACACACTGACTGGGCACCTGAGGGAGACAACCAGACTCAGGGCTTCGTCTTAGACTGCTCTTTAGTTAAAGTCTTATAAATACAACTACACGCCTTATCGGATCACATAACTTAGTATTTTAAGTGGCAAAATTGCAAGAAAAAGTTATTTATTTAAATTAAAGTGGTAAATGTGCATGGAAAAGTCACAGATTTAAGATATTTAAAGTGGCAAATCTGTGAGAAAAAGTCGCAGATTTACAATATTCCAAAACTCACCAAGCTATTTTTTTTTTGTTTTTTTTACTTTCAAAGCTACGACGACGTATTAAGTATGCAAAAAAAATTGCCACTTTTTTTTCTCAGAAATCTGCAACTTTTTTCTTGCAAATTTGCCACTTTAAATCTTGTAAATCTGCAACTTTTTTCTACTTTAAAGTCTTCTGTAAATACAGCTACACGCCTTATCTGATCACATAATTTAATATTTTAAGGGCCCGAGCACTAACAGTGCGAGGACCCTGTTGAAATTGGTCCGTTTATTATTATAACGGCAAATTAATTGCGTTTTTGAGGGCTTTATCATGTTCCAAAACTCACCAAGCTATTTTGTTGTTTTTGTAATACTCTCATTCTGCCACTTAAAAAATTTTTACCATGCCATGTTGGTATTATGTTTTTCAGCACAACCTCACCTATATGACCTGATAATTATTTTTTTCACTTGAGTGAAATCTGAATTTAAAAAAAAAAGATGTTTTTTTACATCTTGCAAATTTGCCACTTTAATCCCGTAATTCTGCGATTTTTTTTTCCTCGTAGATTTGCCACTTTTAGTCTCGTAAATCTGCGACTTTTTTCTCGCAAATTTGCCACTTTTAATCTCTAAAATCTGCTACTTTTTTCTCGGAAATTTGCCACTTTTAACCTCGTAAATCTGTGACTTTTTTCTTGCAAATTTGCCACTTTAACTCTTGTAAATCTGCTACTTTTTTCTCGCAAATTTGTTGCTTCTAATCTCGTAAATATGCCACTTTTAATCTTGTAAATCGGCAATTTTTTTCTCGCAAATATGCCACTTTTAATCTCTTAAATCTGTGACTTTTTCCCGCAAATTTGCCACTTTTAATCTCGTAAATCTGTTACTTTTTCCCTGCAAATTTGCCACTTTTAATCTCGTAAATCAGTGACTTTTTTCTCGCAAATTTGCCACTTAAACCCTCATAAATCTGCAACTTTTTTCCCGCAGATTTGCCACTTTAAATCTCTTAAATCTGCGACTTTTTTCATGCAAATTTGCCACTTTTAATTTCTTAAATCTGTGACTTTTTTCTTGTAAATTTGCCACTTTTAATCTCGTAAACCTTCCTCAGCCATTACGGCCATTTGATTTATTTGTTGTGCAACACCAGAATGTCTGGAATCACACAGAGCATGACATATCTAATAGTGAGATGGGGACCCTCACTTGTACGGGATGAAAAGGCTGCAGCCCCAGCGTGTGGATCTCTGCACCACCACCTCCGGCCATGTGGGGCAGCGTGCTGTACACCTGGACCACCGAGTTACTGTGACTGGCCGGGACCTGAGAGGAGAGCGGCTGCTGGGGGGGCGGAGGGTGGGCCGGGGGCTGGCTGGAGGGCAGCGGGTGGGACGACGTCTGCTGCTGCTGCTGCTGCTGCTGTTGTTGTTGTTGCTGTTGTTGTTGTTGTTGTTGTTGTTGCTGTTGTTGCTGTTGTTGTTGTTGCTGATGATGGTGATGATGATGATGGTGGTGGTGGTGATGGTGCTGCAGGTAAGATACGCCAGCTGTGTGCATGCTCAGGTTACTCTGCAAGACAGAAAATAGAGATTAAATAATAGTGCAGCAATTTATACATATATATATATATATATATATATGTGTCTTTTTTTGGTCATGTTGTGTCTTTTTAAAGTAACTTAGTGTTTTTTCAGTCATTTTGTGTCTTATTTTTAGTAATTTTGTGTATTTTTAAAATAATTTTGTGTGTTTTTTAGTAATTTTGTATCTTTTTTTTGGTCATTTTGTCTTTTTTGAAATAATTTTGTGTCTTTTTTTGGTAATTCTGTGTGGGTTTTTTTTTGTCATTTTGTGTCTTTTTAAAGTAACTTAGTGTTTTTTCAGTCATTTTGTGTCTTATTTTTAGTAATTTTGTGTATTTTTAAAATAATTTTGTGTGTTTTTTAGTAATTTTGTATCTTTTTTTTGGTCATTTTGTCTTTTTTTAAATAATTTTGTGTCTTTTTTGGGTAATTCTGTGTGTTTTTTTTGTCATTTTGTGTCTTTTTTTGGTCATTTTGTGTCTTTTTTTTAGTAATTTTGTGTCTTTTTTTGGCCATTTTGATACTGTCTCCCCCAGGTAATTTGAGTTTGAGACCCCTGCCTTAGAGTGACTTAAAATTGACATTTCAACTGTCACAAAGTTGCTGTGACTCATCTCACACATGGGTAGGAGGTCAAACCCCTCCTGTATAATGTTTATAATGTTTGTATAATCTTTATAATCTTATAAACTGTATTACCTGTATAGGCGTCTGCATGGCGGCCATCGGCTGGTCGATGGAGGTGAAGGCGGAGATCGCCGACATCAGGACGTCGTCACTGACCAGCACGTTGCCTTGGACCAGAGTGTGAGTCAGCGGGGACGGAGGGACTGTGATGTAAGTGGAAACCTGAAAGAAACATTAAAGTAATAAATACATAAACAGGGGAGAAAGTCTGCATGATTGATTTTAAATGTACGGAGACCGAGCACAAGTAAGCCCCGCCCAACTTAAAACTACGAAGTATGAAAATTGCCATTTTTTTCTCATAAATCTGCAACTTATTCCTCGCAAATTTGCCACTTTTAATCTTGTAAATTTGCCACTTTTAATCTCATAAATCTGCTATTTTTTCTTGCAAATTTGCCACTTTAAATCTCTTAAATCTACGACTTTTTCACAGCAAATTTGACTCTTTTAATCTCTTAAATCAACAATTTTTTCTGCATATCATACATATTTTATATCTGCAACTTTTTTCTCGTAGATTTGCCACTTTAATCTTGCAAATCTGCCACTTTAAATCTCTTAAATCTGCAACTTTTTTTCCGCAAATTTGCCACTTTTAACCTCTTAAATCTGCAACTTTTTTCTCGTGGATTTACCACTTTTAATCTCGTAAATCTTCAATTTTTTTCCAGCAAATTTGTCACTTTTAATCTTGTAAATTTGCAACTTTTTTCTTGCAAATTGCCACTTTAGATCTCTTAAATCTGCAACTTTTTTCACGCAGATTTGCCACTTTAATTTCGTACATTTTTTCTCGAAATATTACCCCCCTCCCCCAGATCCATATTTTATTTTCATTTTTTTCATACTTGGCCCCAATAAGAGTTAAAATGAGGATAACATCTAGTTCTTTACCTTTATATCAAATATATATAGAGAGTGTCAAGCCGATACTTTGAAGGGAAGTTGACGGCTCAATGTTGCTACGTTTTTTTGTCAGGACATGGTGAAGCAGTTTCATGATCTCCAGAGGGTTAATGGATAAATAAGAAGGCACATTTATAACTTCTACACTACAAGTTTACAGATAAACCAGCAGAATACTAACTGACTCCACAGTAAATTCCCATTGATCCACATAGAACCACCTTAACTTGTCCCCACCTGTCTGTTGGCAGCGGTCTGGGGTCCGGAGCTGATGGAGGGGACCGGGGTGTAGGCGTTGGAGGAGGCCAGGGACACCGTGGACAGGGACGGGACGCTGGACTGGCACTGCTCCCTCTTATGGGTCATGAAGGCCGGAAGAGAATTAAACTGTTTCTTACATTTCCCACACAGGAAAACGTCCTCGTCGTCTGGAGGAGGAATCAGAGACGTCTGAGACTCAAACACTTAAAAACATGAAGCTGAACAAGTATTTTCTTCTTATATCTATCAATAGTATCTTAATTATCTTGTTTTGAGTATAATTTACCTGCTGACCATAGCTTTATGTGCCTATTTAATTATTAGTATTATTATTATTATTATGTGTTATACAAGTGCATTACAAATAAAATGTATTATTATTATTATTATTACTACTGTTTTTAGGATTGACATCTGCCTTATTTTAATGTTACTACAGTCGGGCTATTCAAGCCACAATTGCTCAAAATAAGTTTATATTAATTATACAAAAACCACACACACAAAAAAAACATAAAACACACAAAAAATTACAAAAAACATACATAAAAAACTCAAAAACATGAAAAATTCACGAAAACACACAAAAACGCACAAGAAATACAAAAAAACACGTAAAAATACAAAAAAAATTATTTGTTAATTATATTGACAGACGGTGTGTTTTATCAATGAATTACTATAATTTCCCTTGTTTCCACTGCAAAAAACATGAAGCTTACCAAGTATTTTCTTCTTCTATCTATCAATAGTATCTTAATTATCTTGTTAAGAGTATAATTTACCTACTGACCATAGCTTTATGTGCTTATTTAATTATTATTATTGTTATTATGTGCTTATTTAATTATCTTATTGTTTAAAGACTTGTTTTCCCGTCTAGATGTTTTTTAGATTATGTATGTATGTGTGTATACTTTTTCTTGTGTTTTTAGCTGTTTTTTCCTTTTTTATCCTTTTTATAATTAGACTGTTATGCTTTTAACTTGTAGCACTTTGAGATTTACTCAAATTTAAAGTGCATTACAAATAAAATGTATTATTATTATTATTATTATTACTACTGTTTTTAGGATTGACATCTGCCTTATTTTAATGTTACTACAGTCGGGCTATTCAAGCCACAACTCTGTGCTCAAAATAAATTTATATTAATTTTACAAAAACCACACACACAAAAAACATAAAACACACAAAAAATTACAAAAAAACATACATAGAAAACTCAAAAACATGAAAAATTCACAAAAACACACAAAAACGCACAAGAAATACAAAAAAAACATGTAAAAACACACAAAAAAAATATTTGTTTATTATATTGACACACTGTGTGTTTTATCAATGAATTACTATAATTTAACTTGTTTCCACTGCAAAAAACATGAAGCTTACCAAGTATTTTCTTCTTCTATCTATCAATAGTATCTTAATTATCTTGTTTTGAGTATAATTTATCTGCTGACCATAGCTTTGTGTGCTTATTTAATCATTAGTTTTATTATTATGCCCTTATTTAATGATCTTATTGTATAAATACTTGTTTTTAGGATTGACATTGTGAGCTTTTTCATGCTTTTCAATCTATTCAACTGTTGAATATGGTGAGTTTTTACCTAAAATATTGGCTCCAGTTGAGAGTTTTAGTTGCATGTAGTTTAAATGATATTTCAAAAGCATTTTCTATCACCAAAACTTGCTCGTTTCAAGTATTTCTGGCTCATTTTAATGTTACTACAGTCGGCTTTTCAAGCCATAATTGCTCAAAATAAGAATATTTGGATTTATTTCAAGACATCGTTGGTTTTTCAGTGTCTAGATATTTTTTACTTATTTAAAGAATTCTCACAAAGAAACATTTACTTACTGCACTGTCTTATATATTACAAATATATTATTAGAATCATTGATGCATTATGTAAGCAGAACTTTAATTTCCTCAAGGTAGGACTCATTTAACTAATGAATTTATACTGTTAAGAGGTTTCATTTAAAAAAATGTCTCATGAATTTAAAAGTATCATGTTTTCATGTTAAATCTCCTGTAAAGTAACTAAAGCTATCAGATAAATGTAGTGGAGTAAAAAGTTAAATATTTGCCTCTAAATGTAGTGAAGGAGAAATATAAAGTTACATAAAATGGAAATACACAAGTATAGTACAAGTACCTCAAAATTGTACTTAAGTACAGTACTTGAGTAAATATACTTAGTTACATACCATTTTTCTTGCAAATTTGCCACTTTAATCTCTTAAATCTGCAACTTTTTTCTCGCAAATTTGCCACTTTAAATCTTGTAAATCTGCAAAAAGATTTCTTGCAAATTTTCCATTTCTAATCTGTTAAATCTGCAACTTTTTTCATGCAAATTTGCCACTTTTAATCTCGCAAATCTGCAACTTTTTTTCCTGCAGATTTGCCACTTTAGGCCCCGTTCACACGAGGACGGTCTCAACAGAAGACGCAAAAGTGGCGTCGCGTCTTCACTTTTTATTCCTCGTTTAGACGAGCGTTTTCGGGAGGAAATCTGCTGCATACGGTGACGCAAAAGTGTGTGAAATTGGATTGTATGCAGCCAGGCGGCATCACTTAAAGCCATAAGAGCATCTTTGGGCATGCAGAAGTTTTCACGCCACACATTTTCATCAGCTACTCCTTCCACAAAGTTCTCCTCCATCACTAGATCTCCCAGGTCTCGTTCACAGCCGTCTGGCTCCAGAGCAGCTTGAAGGTCCCACCATGGAAATAATCCCACGTTTCTTTATTTCCTGTCCTGGAGCATGTATGTGACGTAAACACATACGTGACGTGAGCAGATCAGATCAGAGTTTTGTGTCTTGTCAGTGTAGACGACACGCTACGGAGGAGAGGATTACACTTTTTCACTCTGGAGGGTGGTTTCAGATTTTTGCGTCTTTAAGCCCCCAAAACGCCGTCACCGTCTAAACGAAAGGCACTTCTGATAAAATATTTTGTCGTTTTTACCCCCGAGCGTCCTCGTGTAAACGGGGCTTTAATCTCATAAATCTACAACTTTTTTTACTTAGTTACATACCACCTCTGCTTGTGAGACCCTACCAGGACCTGATGCCCCTGGGCAACACAGCTATCCATTTTTTACATTTTTTAAATTTTTTGCTTTACATTAGGCAGGCTAAAAGTAAATGCTGCTTGTAAACAAGTACTATAAGTCAGATATTTTGAATCAGATTGTGTGTTCGTACCCATAGACTGGATGGTGGAGGTCCCAGAGACGTTCTGGTTGTTGGGGTCAGGAACTCCACCCTGACCGTCCAGCAGAGACTGGACCGCCAACACCGTCTGGTTGTCCATGCCTGAGGAGGAGGAGGAGGAGGAAGAAAAACATGTGATGAGTCACATCAACACACTGTGCATGTGTTTTTTAAAGTCATAATAGGTAAATAATAAGGTGAGAGGGAAGAGACAGAATAGATCATGTCTAAATTAACCCTTAATAGGACACTCATTGAAAAACTTGCAAAGTCCAAATTTCAACCCTAGAGAATATTGGAGGATATTACATACAGCCAGAATGTGTAAAAAAACATACGGACCCGGGGGAGGGGGGTAATATTTTGAGAAAAAAGTTTATGAGATTAAAGTGGCAAATCTACGAGAAAAAAATGCTCAGATTTATCAGATTTTTTTCACTTTTTTCTCGTAAATCTGCGACTTTTTTCCCGCAGATTTGCCACTTTAAATCTCTTAAATCTGCGACTTTTTTTCTTGTAGATTTGCCACTTTAATCTAGTAAATGTGCAACTTTTTTCTCAAAATAATACCTGAAGTTACCAAATATGGTTCTTTGCCCGATAAAGGGTTAAAATGAAATTCAACAAGACGGATCGTGGTGTTTCCAGCCTGCTAAACCTGCAGAAAGGAAACTGAAAAACTTTTGCATAGTAATAAAGATTATTACCCTTAAGACTAAAATATGCAAAACATAGGAACGCTGTAAATGACCACCCAACAGAGACACACTAGGAGACATTTCACTAAAACAATATAACAATAATATAACAATATGGAAGGTTGTTAAAAGTAGGTGAGTCATTAATATATCGATACCACGAGTTTAAAAACAATACAATCTCTATTTACACGATCAAAAGTAGGGCTGGGCGATATATCAAATGTTTTTTTTTTTTAACCGATATATTTTTAAATGTGATATAGAATTAGACCATATCGCATATATTGATATAATTCAAATTTTTTCTTTATTTCTGTATAAATGCTGCCCTTACTAGGGCTTGTCATATTTAGCTATTTTATAATGTTTGTTATTCTTTTCTCATATAAATATATTTATTTCAGAAAAAGATTGGCCTATTTTATTTCATACACTGAAAAAATTGAAGTGACATTTACTTAAAAACAGCTAGGCAAGTTTTTCCACACAGAAAGTGTTTTTAATCTTTACTCAGACTGTCTAAGTAATATTTATTTAATAGAACCACTTTTTAAAAAAAATGAAAATACACAAGTAAATTGCAGATTCACTGATGTCCCTCAATTACATTTTACTTGGTAATATCAACTAATGAAGCCAATGAACTGGTTTAGTGAATATTACTTGAAACGAATGATTTCATTTACATACAAAACTGAGGACACATAATAACAAACAATCACTAAGTAATGCACTACATGGAAAAACTGCTGTTTCAAAGTAAAAGCACTGAATTCATATTCTTTGTAGAATTTATATCGATGATTGAAATAATAATTACAGGGGCAAAAAAATATTTTTTTTCAGTGTAGGCTATTTTTATTAAAATATATTTTTTATGTAAATGTGCACTTTATGGAGCTTTGTTTTTTTTTAATGGTTCTCCTATTGTTATACAATATTTATGTTGACTTGCAATAAAAATATCAGGATATATATTGTATATCAAAATTCAGTCTAAATATATTGGGAAACAACTTTTGGTCCATATCGCCCAGCCCTAATCGAAAGTATTGCAGGTATAATAATAATAATAATAATAATAATAATGTAATATTATTACTACATTGTTAGAAGTGTGTTCGTCTGTGTTCCATCACTTTTTCTGTAACAGCATTGTAAGCAGCTTGTTAAGATAAAATAAAAAGAAAGATAAATATCTTCTTGTCTATGACTTTATTTGTCGTGGTGTCGTATATAAATAAGTTTATAATCCTGATATCGTGATAATAAACCTTATAATAACAATTAACACAGTGTGTTGTCATCATAAAGGCCTGCTGCAAAAACATGAAATCCAGTCTGAATATAATAAAAAGAGACACATGACATTATGCAATATGATGAGAGCGATTATAACCTGTCTTTAAGACCTAAACAATATTTTCTGTTTGTTTGTTTACAGCCAGTAAACAGATTCTCTCTTCACTCTGTGGGTTGTTTTGATTGTTGCAACAGAATAAACGCATTAAAAACGTCTCATAGTGAGTTTTTTGCACATATAGATGCTCCTGGTATATTAATATTGTTTAAAATACACACTGGTGTTTAATTCTTGTTGCTGTTTCGTGGTTATTAACAGATTATTCCTACCTTCAAGCACTTCAAATATTGCTTGCGCCATCTTGTAGCTCCTCTACTGCTCGATAGGCGCTCGACTAGTCAGGGCTGCTGCTTCAGGGACTCATGGGAAAATGAAATATGTTTGGTGCGTACGATAAAATACTAAAAGCAAGAGTTTAAAGGAAAGCATTTGCCTTGGTATCATGTTTCTTTAGCACAGCCTCACCTATATGAGCTGATAAAAAAAAATTCACTTGACTAACATTTTGAACCCAAAGGAAACAAAAAACTAAAATCTGAATTTAAAAAAAGATGTTTTCTAAGTACAGTAATTGCCTCTAAATGTAGTGAAGTAGAAGTATAAAGTTACATAAAATAGAAATACTCAAGTAAAGTATCTCAAAATTAGTACAGTACAGTACTTGAGTAAATGTACTTAGTTACTTTCCATTTCATTTTAACTACTTAATCTACTATTATGAGGTTTAATTCAAAATAATATCTAATCACTGTAAATTGGCCACATTTTTAGGCTAAATCCTGATCTGTAAAGTAACTTAAGGTGTCAGCTTAATGTAGTGGAGTAAAAAGTACAATATTTGCCTCAAAATGTAGTGAAGTAGAAGTATAAAGTTACATAAAAAATAGAATACTCAAGTAAAGTACAAGTATCTCAAAATTGTACTTAAGTACAGTACTTGAGTAAATGACTTAGTTTATTTCCATTTCATTTTAACTACTTAATATCCTATTATGAGATTTCATTAAAAAATATATCTAATCACTGTAAATTGACCACAATTTTAGTAACTAAAGCTGGCAGCTAAATATAGTAGAGTAGAAGTAAAAAGTTACATAAAATAGAAATACTCAAGTAAAGTACAAGTACCTCAAAATACAGTACAGTACAGTACTTGAGTAAATGTACTTAGTTACTGCTTGTATGTTTTTTTTCTATGCTTATTTAAACCAAGAAAACAAAACAAACGTGAGACTAGTTTTTTCGTGGCACTTGAACGCACCTTCTGATCGTTGAATCTGTTTTCGTTTAAATGACAGACAGCCGTTTGAACCAATCAGAGCCCGCCGATCCCGCCCCTTGCTCCTCGACCAATCAAAACCGTCGAATTGAAAACACGTGTCGGTTTCGCGGCAAAAAAGATTTCGCGCGAAAACCGTCCGAGCCTTGTTTAGATGTGGATCAGCTGGGACAATAACAACAATAACAGCCGATAACGGGGTCCGAGCGCCGCTTTGAGACCTGGACCCTGATCCTGGGGGACCCTCTGACGGATCCACGGCTCCTCTTTCAACCGATAAGCTTCTATTTCACCTTTTATTTCCTTTTATTTCCAGTTTCTGACTCTCCTTCCTGCGTGTTCAACACAACGAGGAGGCTAATAACTCAGCTAACATGCTAATCTGCGCTATAATTTCACATTTTCACCTTTATAGTCCGTTTAATTAACTCTCGTTTTACCAAACGGACTATCTAAAATGCTCCAGAGTTACTAGGGTGGTGTATTTAATCTTGTAGATGTTTTTATATTTCGATAGCTGACTTCTGAAAGGCTGCTTAAAGTTTTAATAGCCATTAAAGTCAGCTCTGTGAGTAGAAATAATCCTGTTTTAAAGCCTTAAACTGCTGGTTTATCGGCTTGTTTGTTAACTTAAGTCCGCGTTTTATTGTCAGGACTGAAGCTAGCTGGTTAGCAGGCTGGTAGCTGTGTTAGTAGCTGTGTTGGTGTCAGTGTTTCAGGCCTCTCGGCTCTATTGTAGCTGTCAGGACAGATGAAAACAAAAGATCAGCTCACTAACTGACCTCCAGGGTTTCTGCAGCTGCCTCGGCTGGTTTTCGACCTTTTTTCACGGTGTCATATTAGCAGCAGAGCCTCCAAGAGTCGAAGAGCTGGCATGAATTTAGCAATTTTATTTTATTTGCCAAATTTCCTGTTTGGCAGAACATCCTGTCTTCTTGTGTCACCAGCAGCCTGAAAAACTGCTTTTCAACACAACAATCAGCTTCTATGTTGTGTTTTTTTTTTTTTTTAGTTCGGTTTTATAAGCAGTAAGATAGAAGAAAGGGGAACTTTTTAAAGAAATGTTGAAGCTATTTGTCAAGCAAACTTCCACAAGGCTTTAGAGCTGCAACAATAATCGATTATTGAGTTAATCGTCAACTATTTTGATCATCGAATAATTGGTGTGAGCAGTTTTTTTTAAAGACAATAAATCCAAATTCTCAGATTTCAGCTTATTCAATGTGAATATTTCTGGGTTTCTTTGTTCCTTTATGACAAAAAACTGAATATCTCTTCAAAACAAGAGATTTTAGGACGTCATTTTGTGTTTTTGGGAAACACTCATTGATATTTTTCAACATTTTATTGACCAAAACAACTAATCGATTAATCGTTTAAAGCATTGATAATGATAATAATGGTTGTCTGCAGCCCTACAAGGCTAGAAAATCCATCTGCGTGTTGAAACTCAAAACCTGCAGCATCTTTCTGGTCTGTGGCCCCTTCAAGTCGAGTTAAAGGGGGACCTCGGAGACTCTCTGCCATGTCAGAGACCCTGATCACGGGACAGACTTCGGAGGATCTGTTGGCAGACTTTGAGACCCTGTTGAACTCTGGGAGTATTGATCTGGGCCAGGACCACCAGATAGTGATTATCACCAGCCCCAGCAATGAGGGGCTCCACCCGGCCTCCGCCCCCTCCAGCACCGGGGAGATCCTGCTGTTCGCCACGCCGCAGGGCCCCGTGGACGTGGGGGGCCCGGACAAGAGACGCCCGGCGCTGGGGAGACCCCCGGTGAGGACGGGGGGGGGGGGGCGGGGGGGTCTGAGAAGTTAGCTGAGGAGGAACATTATGTTTAAATAGTGTGTGTTGTTGATCAAAGCTGTATAAGTTCATCCACCTGTTGCTTTGAAAGTTTTTTATTTTTTACTGTGTTTTTGCTTTTATATTAACTAGTGCAGTAGCTGTCATTTAGTCAATTAGTCATTTTGTGTCATTTTTTTGTCGTCTTGTCTTTTTTTGTAATTCTGTGTCTTTTTTAGTCATTTTGTGTCATTTTTTTGTCTTGTGTCTTTTTTTAGTCATTTTGTGTCTTATTTTTAGTCATTTTGTGTCTTTTTGGCCATTTCTTGGTCATTTTGTGCCTTTTTTTTTTGCCTTTTTTTGTCATTCTGTCTTTTTTTAGTCATTTTGTGTCATTTTTTGGTGTTGTGTCTTATCTTTAGTCATTTTGTGTCTTTTTAGTCATTTTGTGTCTTATTTTTAGTCATTTTGTGTCCTATTTTGTGTCTTTTTGGTCATTTTGTGTCACACCATCCAGCACAAACACATTGAACATTGATAGGCTGTTTACACAGAGCAGAGAGGAGAGGACAGGAGAGGCTGGAAAAATACTTCAATATGTAAAATATGTGAGGAAAAGGGGGGGGGGGTCTGAGAGTGGAAGAGAAAGTTGAAATGTGTGTGTTGTTGGTCTAAGCTGTATAAGTTCATCCACCTGTTGCTTTAAAAGTGTTTATTTTTTACTGTGTTTTTGCTTTTATCTTAAGTAGTGCAGTGTCTGTAGGAAGGATTTATTCATACATTACATGCAGAACACGACAACGTCTGCAAATCCATAAAACACTTTTCATAAGGTACTAAACCATCCAGCACATACACACTGAACATTGTTTACACAGAGCAGAGAGGAGGATCATTTTGTGTCATTTTTTTGTCATTTTGTGTCATTTTTTTGTCTTCTTGTGTCTTTTTTTTGTCATTCTGTGTCTTTTTTAGTCATTTTGTGTCATTTTTTTGTCTTCTTGTGTCTTTTTTTAGTCATTTTGTGTCTTTTTGGTCATTTTTTTGTCATTTTGTGCCTTTTTTTGTCATTCTGTCTTTTTTAGTCATTTTGTGTCTTATTTTTATTCATTTTGTGTCTTTTTTTAGTCATTTTGTGGCCTATTTTGTGTCTTTTTGGTCATTTTGTGCCTTTTTTGGTCCCTTTACAACATTTGTGTTTATCAGACTAGTGCAGTGGACATTGATAGGCTTTTTACACAGAGCAGAGAGGAGAGGACAGGAGAGGCTGGAAAAATCACAATACTTCAATATGTAAAATATGTGAGGAAAACTGTTTTGATAAATTTGTGGATTTATTTAGTCTTTTTTTGGTCCCTTTTACAACATATTTGTCTGTAACTCCATAAAACACTTTTCATAAGGTAACACACCATCCAGCACATACACACTGAACATTGATAGGCTGTTTACACAGAGCTGAGAAGAGAGGACAGGAGAGGCTGGAAAAATACTTCAATATGTACAATATGTGAGGAAAACTGTTTTATGACAATTTTGTGGATTTTTTTAGTCACTTTGTGTCTTTTTTGGTCCCTTTTACAGCATTCATGTTAATCAGACGAGTGCAGCTTCAGGTCTGAGGTAGTGCAAAAAATAAATAAATACAATAAACAATAACAATTAGAACAATATTTAAGGTTGTATGCTGTGCACAATATTAGGAAAGCTTGATAAGTCGACTTTTCTCTGATTCATTCTGGGACTAAAAGAGAGAAAATAACACCAACATTTATATAAACTTATTAACTCTTAATGCTTATGTATACTGACACTGTGTCAAACGTAATATGGGCATACTACGTGCCTGATTTATTTATTTATTTACGTTGTTTATAATCATTAACGTGACGTCAGCCTTTAATTGCTAGCTGCGGCTAGCAGTTAATAATAACACGGCTAACATTAATGCTACGATAACATCAGTAATAGGTCAGTTTGAAACTAAAGGTCGGGGGGTTTCAATACTTTTGAAAATGAGTATCGTATCCAGATACAACGTTTTGTGTGATGTTATGAAAATAAAACACATCAGTATCATCTGGCAAAATTGACCCACTACATAGATAATAATAATAATAATAATAATACATTTTAATTGGAAGGCACCTTTCTTGGCACTCCAGGACACCGTACAAAAAGATAGAAATAGATGAAGGAAGTGTCTCAATTTTCACAAAATAATAAGTAAGCAACCACTTTCAAAGCATCCAGTATTTATTTAACACCTATTCCCAGCAAAAAATGTATTGAATTGATAGAATCATCACAGAGGAAGACAAGACACAAACAAACATCTAGAATCTAGAATCAAGAAGCATTTTGGTCCTCAGCTCGTTTTAAACAGAAATCACCTCAAAATTCATTGTTGAGCAACGGCTCTGATAGACAGTTTAACATGTCAGAGAGAGAACCAGATATTTAGCTTGTTGACACACTGCCCCGGGCCCTTTAGAGGGCGGGGGCCCTGGGGCCCACATGGTTAATCCGGCCCTGCCGACTACAGAGTTATGGTCATTATGGTCGTTATCTGTTTCTCTGTTTCTCTGTTTCTCTAATCCAGCTGTTCTCAACCTTGGGGTTTGGACCCCAATTGGGGTCGCGAGATGATTTCTGGGGGTCGCCAAATCATTTTGGAAGTCAGCTCTGTCTCCACTGTGTTAAAGTGTTCATGTGTTAATGTGTTTTTGGTCACTTAATGTCTTTTTTTGATCATTTTGTGTCTTTTTTTGATCATTTTCTGTCTTTTTTTTGTCATTTTGTGGTAAATTTGTGTCTTTATTGGTCATTTTGTGTCTTTTTTTGTCATTTTGTGTCTTTTTTTTGTCATTTTGTGTCTTTTTTTGGTCATTTTCTGTCTTTTTGTTCATTTTCTGTCTTTATTGGCCATTTTCTGTCTTTTTTTGATCATTTTCTGTCTTTTTTTGATCATTTTGTGGTAAATTTGTGTCTTTATTGATCATTTTGTGTCTTTTTTTTGTCATTTTGTGTCTTTTTTTGTCATTTTGTGTCTTTTTTTGGTCATTTTCTGTCTTTTTTGGTCATTTTCTGTCTTTTTTTGATCATTTTCTGTCTTTTTTTGATCATTTTGTGGTAAATTTGTGTCTTTATTGATCATTTTGTGTCTTTTTTTTGTCATTTTGTGTCTTTTTTTGTCATTTTGTGTCTTTTTTTGGTCATTTTCTGTCTTTTTTGGTCATTTTCTGTCTTTTTTTGGTCATTTTCTGTCTTTTTTTGATCATTTTGTGGACAATTTTTGTCTTTTTTGGTCATTTTGTTTCCTTTTTTGGTCATTTTCTGTCTTTTCTGGTCATTTTCTGTCTTTTTGGGTCATTTTGTTTCTTTTTTGGGTGATCTGAACTGTGCGTGTGAGATCCTGTTCAGTGAGCGGGGGTCACGGACAACATGGATGTTAAATTGGGGTCGCGACTCAAAAAGGTTGAGAACTAACTGGTCTAATCTACTATCTGTGTTTTTGTTCAGGTGAAGAGGAAGTTGGACCTGGACAGCGACCATCAGTACGTCAGCACCACCAGACCCTCCATCGGCCCCGCCCCGCCCTCCACCCCCGCCCCGCCCAGAGGTACACACACACACACACACACACACACACAAACATTGTGGAGTTCAGGAGAAAATCATCAGTACGTTTTATTTCAAGAAGCCATTAAAACCAGTTAATATTCTTTTAGGTATTATTCCATCAGACATTGAGAAGGAAGGAGATAAATATCTGTATACAGTGATTGATGCGTATAATAATTAAATAAACGGTAATTCACCAGGCATCAACAAATGTAAAATAACAGTAGATGAGATGAAGGAAATGGAAAGAATCACCTAGAAGTTGAGAAACAGAAGAAGAAGAATTTAAAAGAAACTGGAGTAAATGGGTCATGGAAATACATGGAGTGGAAAACTAGAACTGTGTATTTATAATTTTGAATTAATTGAATAAGCAAACAATTAAACATGAATATTTATTTATATATCTATCTATTTATTTATGTATCTATTTATTTATTTATTTATTTATTTATCTATTCATTTATTTATTTATTCATTCATCTATTTTTTTATCTATTTATTTATTTTGTATTTATTTATTTATTTATCTATTTATTTATTTATTTAATTTATCTTTTATTTATTTTTATTTAATTTATCTATTTATTTTTTTATTTATTTAATTTATCTATTTATTTATTTTTATTTTATTTATCTATTTATTTTTTTATTTATTCTTTTCGCACTGCCTCTTGTAAAAAAAATGGATAAATGTTGCAGGATGAATTGAATATGTGATGAAGCTGCTAATATTTGTAATTTCATAACCTGCAGTAAAGTAAAAAAAAAAAATGTTTCCCAAAATCCAGAGCGTCAGCAACACGTGATCTCTTCATTAACCATCTATACAGACTGACCTTTGCTTCAGCCTCACTGTAAAGAACAAACAGCTGATCTGTTATCAGATCAGACATCAGACTGACTGGAGTCAGACATGATTCAATCTGTTCTTCTGTTGAAATGACTAAAGATTTATACGAGCAGACAATCAGTATTATTATTATTGATCAAAGTAGTAAACTAGTTAAAGTAAAACCTCTGGGCGATTTTCAAATGACCCCCTAAAACCTGAAGTTTTTCTGGAAATTCAACACCTACTAAATAATAGATTTTTCAGCCTCTGTAGCAGATAAAAATGAAATTTAAAAAGTATTTGAGAGCTTATACCCGTGGCTTTCATATGAAGTTGAGTTTATTTGTCCAAACGGTCAATAAAGTTTTTTAAAAAATCAACAAACTCAGCAAATGTTACATTTGACTGAATAAAAGTCCTATACCTAATACTAATACATGCCCATTAGCAAGATGCAAACATGATATGACCACTGGAAGAACAAGACATAGTTCTCATTAGCCTACTGTAATAAAAAAATAATAATTATCATCATAATAATAATAATAATAAATAATAATAATAATACATTTTATATATTGCACTTTTGAGGGTACTCAACGACGCATAAAGTAATATAAGACATAAACAGTCATGATTTCTTATATCATCATCACAATCAATTAGCCTATTATTATTATTATTAATATTAATATATTATTAATAATATTATTAGTATCTCCAGATGGCCACAAATCTGTCTGTTCTTTGGTGAAAATATGTCGTCTAAAAACATATTCCTCATCCATAAATCTGGTCGATTGGTTCCGAGGGTTCAAAGTCCAGATCAGCAATAAAATCATCGGTGCTGTTTTCATCAAATCTCTTCCATCACTTACTTCTGAGCTCCTCCGCTATATATATATATATATATATATATATATATATATATATATATATATATATATGCCTCCGCTATAGTCGTCTTCCTCCATGATTTAAAGTTCTGGAAAAGTCCCATGATGCATTGCGACACTCCCACATGTATTCTGATCATGATTCTGATGCATTTCATTGGCCAAGAGACCGAAAATAGGTGGAAAAAAATACAAATACTACAAAATGACATATCCGCTGTCCCGGCCTTAATGGTAGAGTGACGCAACAGCGCCCCCGGTTTCAATGGTAGAAATGTGGTAATGCTTTCCCGACGTCAATGGGTTAATGGGAAAAGTCTCAAGGTTCTGGTTTAATGAGGAGAGAAACGGTCCAGTTTGGTTGAAAGCAGGATTATTTTTAACCACGTGTTTTGAAAATAAAAAAAAAAAGATTCAAAATCACATTTTATGTTGGACTAAAGGACTAAAAAAGACACAAAATGACTGAAAAAGACACAACAAAACACACAAAATGGCCAAAAAAGAGTCAAAATGGCCAAAAAAGACACAAAATGACTAAAAAAAAGACACAAAATGACCAAAGAAAGACACAAAAAGCATCAAATTACCTAAAAATACACAAAATTGTTCCACTAAACTCACAAGGAGGTTCTGGTTTAATGAGGAGAGAAACGGTCCAGTTTGGTTGGAAGCAGGATTTATTATTTTGAACCTGGTGTTCTCTCTCCAGTCCCTCGGACCACGACGGAGAAGTCCCGCTACGACACGTCCCTGAACCTGACCACCAAGCGCTTCCTCAACCTGCTGTCCCAGTCGGCGGACGGCGTGGTGGACCTGAACTGGGCCTCGCAGGTCCTGGACGTCCAGAAGAGACGCATCTATGACATCACCAACGTCCTGGAGGGAATCCAGCTCATCTCCAAGAAGTCCAAGAACAACATCCAGTGGCTGTGAGTAGAAAGGAAAATAAATATATAAATAAATATTAATAAATAATAAATAATAAATAAATAAATAATAAATATAAATAAAAAATAATTAATAAATAAATAATAAATAATAATAATAATAGTAAAAATAAATAATAATAATAAATACTAGGTATAAGTAATAAATATAAGATATTATTATTATTATTATTATTATAGGTGTTTATATTATTATTATTATTATTATTATTATTATTATTATATATTATTATTATAATATAATATACTTCCTAAGTATAATCTAAAGTTGATGTATTTCTCTGTCTGTCCTCCCTGCAGTGGTAACCGAGTGGACCCAGCTCAGGTTTCCCGCCATAAGGAGCTGCAGAGGGAGGTGTGTGACCTGACAGAAGCTGAGGAGCAGCTGGACGAACTCATCTCCAAATGTAACCTGCAGCTCCGACTGCTGACAGAGGAGCCGCACAACAAGAAATATCCTTCAGACAAGTTGAACTCTACAGAAGAGTCAATATGTCACCATCAGGAGCCTTTGAGACTTCATATTTATTTTCTTTAACCCTGTGGAGTGTCCAAAAGCTCCAAATAATCCAGACTTGTTGCCTCCATCAGACTAGAAAACAAAGCAGCGTGGAGCCCTACTGTAAATTTACCTCTAAAGTTCTGGCTGTAAACTCCATGAGGCCAGTTTCAGTTTGATGATGATATACCAAGTAAAACTGGAGACAAGCTCAAATAGATTTAGTATCAAATGATAGAACTGGATGGAACCCTCTTATATGGTAGATTTGACACCTTTGGTCACATTTGACACATTTACAATTCTTTATTGAGCATGATAGTGTTTTGAAAGTAAAAAAAATATTCAAAATCACATATTATGTTGGACTAAAGGACTAAAAAAGACACAAAATGACTAAAAAAGACACAACAAAACACACAAAATGGCGAAAAAAGACACAAAATGACAAAAAAAGACACAAAATGACAAAAAAAAAAGACACAAAACGACAAAAAAAGACACAAAATGGCAAAAAAAAAGACATAAAATGACAAAAAAAGACACAAAATGACTAAAAAAAATCAAAAAGTCAATATATACCATCAGGATTATTTCCCCAAAAAACAGCTGCGATTTCCCCTTGAACTTCATATTTATTGTATCCAGTAGATGTTATGCTGTTAGAAATGCATGTACTGTCCTAAAAGATCTAACTGCAGGAACTACAGTTTTGGTCAAAAAGTGAGATAAGATTATATTAAGACTAGAATATAACATTTCTTTATAATATTTAGTCTAAAACAAACAAATCTTTGAATAGAGTTGTTAAACACTTTTAAATACACTGATAACAAAATCAGTTTGAAAATGTTTATTGACTGAAAACTAAATCTAAAAGCTGAAAGAAGACAACAACATTATAGTTACTGCTCTCTGTTTATCATCACTATTAGAACCTTTTACAGCAAAACCAGAGACAGGAACTACGTTTTTGGGGTCAAAGGTCAAATAAATCATCATGGTTTTTGAGCATAAAATGACATCATCAATACATGTAGAAATAAAAGTCATATCACTGATCTACCTATAACACATTTGGCTGGACAGTTAAAACACCTTAAAAACTTTAACCTGTTAGAATTCCTCCGACCCGGCTATAGATAGTGATATATGATACTAGAAGATCTGAGGAACCCATTGGTGTTTCTGGAGGGTTTTTGACATTTTTTTATCAATTCTTGAATAAAAAAACAAAAACAAATTCAGCACCAAATGTGTGTAAACAAATGGTGTCAACCAAA
>NC_081521.1:1859712-1877212 GCF_030273125.1 Centropristis striata | reverse complement strand
GAGGAGGAGACCCGTTCTCCGGCCTCGGAGACATGCCCGACTTTGACCTTTCACCCCTGTCGTCCTCTGACTTCCTGAGCGGAGACGGCCTGTCCCTCCCGTTGGACGGCTTCATCAACCTGTCCCCGCCCAGTAGCCATGACTACCACTTCGGCCTGGAGGACCATGAAGGCATCAGCGAACTCTTTGACTGTGACTTTGGGGACCTCTCACACGTTCTGGGCAACAGTTAAACTTCTCGATTATTCAGGACTTCTCCTTCTGGAAGACGGATGGAAAACAACATTTAATGGACGAATGGATCCCAAGCGTAATATTCTAATTGTGTGGTGTCGGAAACTGTTTGGTGTATTTAGTAATTAGCTGTAAACCGCCCGGCGACAACATCTCAGTCCCCCAAAATTGTACAGAAAGATATTAGCACTTCTCTTCTTCGGCCATTCAAATTTTAGAGCAAGACTTTAGCTTTAGTATAGCTATTTAAATTATTTATATGGATGTTGATATGATATTTTGTACCTAGTGCGGATTTTGCTGTTATTGATAATGTTATTAGTGGATTGTGCAGGTTTGTGTGTGTGGAGTTCTGGACTCAGACGGCTGGTTTCCTTCACACTGATTCACCTTTTAGACTCATCAAAGCGTCTATTATTATTATTATTATTATTATTATTATAAGCACAACAGTACAGGCTTCTCCCTTAATAATTAATTGAATCTAGAACACTGGAATCCTGAACAGTAAAGGAATAATTGCCCCAAAACATAAAGGGATAGTTCAGATTTTTAGTTTTTTTTACCCTCTGGGCACCACTCAGATTTACTCCCCTTTTAGACCCTTTGCGATAAAAACTTTACAGATAAATTAAAAAAAAAAAACAATTGTTAATCTTTGACATATCCAAGGCTGTGATTAAAACCAGTGCCCCAGCCAAAAATAGTTTATTATATGGAAAATAACTCAATTTTTTTGTGTGTTTTTTCTTTGAAAAACAGTGACATCGTGCAATCAACGTGGCATTTAAATGGTTAAAATCCTCAATTGAAATTATGAGATTAAAACATTTAAATTATGAGATTAAAAAATCATAATTTTGGATTAAAAAATTCAAATTATGAGATTAAAAAGTCATAATGGGCTCACACTGCAAAAAATGTCTAAAAACCAGATCAAACAGTAAATCTGAGGGAAATGATCTTGCTGCATGGACAGATAATTTACCTTGACAAGATTTATTAAATTAAGATTATTAAATCTAGAAATAAGCATGTTGAACACTTAAAATAAGGACGACGTCACTACTGGATGTCTTGTCTTTTTTGTCATTTTACCTCCTTTTTTGATCATTTAGTTTTCAGTGTGTCATTTTGGTTAATTTAACATATTTTTTTGTCATTTTGAGTCTTTTTTTGGTCTAAAGTCGATTTATTTATACACAGATTGAAGAAAAATGCGCTAAGGAATTCCTAGAAACAGGCAGTGTTAAGTGTTCAACATAAACAAATAAGAAATTAACTCTTAAAACAAGATAAACTATCAAACACTTCTAAATCTAACGTTTTTTTAGAGTTCATTTCTTATTTCAATCGAAATTATGAGATTAAAAAGTCATAATTATGAGATAAAAATAGAAATTATGAGATTAAAGTCATAATTTTGAGATAAAAAAAATATTGAAATAATGAGATAAAAGTCGAAATAATGAGATTAAAAAATTTAAATTATGAGATAAAAAGTTGAAGTCATAAAATAAGAAACTCTTAAAACAAGATACATACACTCCTAAATCTGAAGTTTTTTTTTTATCTTGGTAAGAAACCAGAAGCTTTAATTTATCTTGTTTTAAGAGTTAATTTCTTTAATTCTTTAAAACTCTAATTTCTTCTTCGAATTTTAAGTGTCCAACATGCTTATTTCTAGATTTAATAATCTAATTCAAGAAATCTTTTTAATTTTCTGTCCATGCAGCAAGATCATTTCCCTCAGATTTACTTTTTTTTAAATCTGTTTTTTTAGACCTTTTTTTGCAGTGTAGATGCTTGACCCTCATCTTTCTTCAAATCAGTGGTCAAATTAAGGATTATTTTGATATATTTTGAATATTTTTAGTGGTTCCACAGAAAGTTCCATGTAGGTTTTGTTGGTGTGCAGGAAACCAGGCGACCGCGATAGTTTGTTAGCGATTTAACAACTAATAGTGAATAATGTGTTCTCTATTGGTTAGCGAGGCGTTCAGCCTGTGTAGTCTCAGGTGTTCGGAGCAGAAAGAAAAGTCTTAAAGCTTTGATGCAAACGTGTGTGAGAGTGAAATAGATGCATCTCGTGGGTGTTGTGTAGGTCGATAATAGGTTTTTACAGGTTTAGAAAACTCTTAAAGACACTTTTTTTTTCTTTATTTCAACTTTTTCAGCCCAAGGGTTCAAGAGAGAAAAGTTCACCAG
Organism: Centropristis striata; assembly: GCF_030273125.1. NCBI lineage: Eukaryota > Metazoa > Chordata > Actinopteri > Perciformes > Serranidae > Centropristis > Centropristis striata. The sequence goes on along the minus strand of NC_081521.1, from coordinate 1,874,770 downwards.
ATGCCTGTAGACCAGGGGGCGGCAACCTTTACTAGCTACGGCAACCTTTACTAACTACGGCAACCTTCACTAACTACGGCAACCTTTACTTTTGTTGGCCAGAAAAGAGAAAAATATCATAAAAATGGAGCCACAAACCTTATTTTGAGCCTCACAATGAAGATTAAACAGCCTTCTGAGTCTAAACTACCCTTCCAACAATACTAATAGGTGATAATGAGCATTTATTAGTATGATTTTGTCAGAATGCAGCGAGGAACCAAGTGCAAATAAGAGGCTGGACACTGAGGAAACATCTCAGGAGATTTCAAAATCGAAGGGAAACTCAAAACTAGACTTTAGAGGCTAAATTTAGAGGTTAAGATGCCGAGCCGTGGACTTTCTGAAGCTATTTTTACATTTTAATTGACTAAAATGTGAAAAAAGCATAAAATGTGATGCCGTATACATGCAACACATTTTTAGAATTGAAAAATACGAATTGTTTTGGGTCTACACCAACGATTTAAAAAAGAAATTAAAATGTAAAGAAATAGAAAAGAAACTTCATATTTATTCATTTTGTCGCAGCCACATGTGGTTCCAGAGGTTGCCGAAGGTTGCCGCAGAGGTTGCCGACCCCTGCTGTAGACTAATGCACCTAAAAACCAGCAGACTGTTAGTGTCCTGAGCTTCAGTAGATCCTCATACACTCTATATTTGCACGTTTTAAAAATAATTCTGTGTGGTTTGTTTGTCGTTCTGGGTGAATTAAAGCTGCGTCTTTCAGTCTAATTGATGCAGAGCAGCGAAGGGTTAACTGGACTCTGGATAGGAAATTAAAAACAAGCTGTTATTGTTCAGTTTATGCACTCAAGGTCCGTTCAGAAAGTTAATGTTCATGCCTTAAATCAATGAGCTGTTCCAGGCTAATATCAATATATCTTCTCCCCAAAAACAATCAATTCATTCTTGTTTTTTTACAATAATAACCGTCTTCTCATGCCTTGATTCTCCAGAAAACACACTGTAAAAAAAGGTGTTTAGTCTAAAAACCAGATCAAACAGTAAATCTGAGGGAAATGATCTTGCTGCATGGACAGATAATTTAACTTGACAAGATTTATTAAATTAAGATTATTAAATCTAGAAATAAGCATGTTGAACACTTACTCACCTACGCTTTCTGACAAATTTTTTTCCTATTTTTTTCTGTTTTTCTGACAATTTTTTTTCTGTTTTTCAGACTTTATTTTCTGTTTTTCTGACTTTTTTTCAGTTTTTCTGACAATTTTTTTTTCTGTTTTTCTGACTTTTTTCTGTTTTTCTGACTTTTTCCTGTTTTTCTGACTTTTTCCTGTTTTTCTGACAGTTTTTTTTTAAATTAAATCTAGAAATAAGCATGTTGAACACTTAAAATAATTAACTCTTAAAACCAGATAAATTATCTAACACTTCAACTACTGAAGACACAATCTGAAGTTGTTTTTTTATGTTAAACTAATAATTGACAGTGCACTCTGCTCGGGAAATTATGAGATTAAAAAGTCATAATTTTGAGATAAAAAACTGAAATTATGAGATTAAAAAGTCATAATTATGAGAATAAAAAATGAAATTATGAGATAAAAAATGAAATCATGAGAATAAAAAGTCATACATTTGAGATAAAAATATTGAAATAATGGGATGAAAAAATTATGAAATAAAAATCATAAAATAAGAAACTCTTAAAACAAGATAAATGATCAAACACTTCTAAATCTAAAGTGTTTTTTTTTTATCTTGGTAAGAACCAAGAAGCTTTAATTTATCTTGTTTTAAGAGTTCATTTCTTATTAGTGTTCAACATGCTTATTTCTAGATTTAATAATCTTAATTTAATAAATCTTGTCAAGGTAAATTATCTGTCCATGCAGCAAGATGAGATTTACTGTTTGATCTGGTTTTTAAACACCTTTTTGCAGTGTTTACACTGATTTCCAGTTGAAATAAGCAGCAATAACAGAAACATCATGCATCAGTATGAATTTAAAATCTGTCCTGCTACATGTTTTGTTTTTATTCTAGTTAGAAATGTCTGCGTCAAACTTTATTCTTGTTCTAAGTTATGTAAGCTAACATGTTTTTTGCATTCCTGAAGTTTTGGGGTATTCGTGTGTGTGTGTGCGTGTGTGTGTGTGTGTGTGTGTGTGTGCAATGAAAATACAATTTTCCTTTTGTTGAATTTCATATTTATTTAAAAATAGAAAAGAAAGGTGGGTTAATAGAACGAATGGTACAAAATTTTTCAGTAACATTTTATATTAGGGAACACATATTCAACATTAATTAGCTGCTTATTAGCTTGTAAATCAGTAACATATTGTCTCTTAATGAGTCATTATTCAGTAGTTATTAATGCCTTATTCTGCATGGTTATTATTATATAACCAGTAAGACATTAACTAAGAGTTTTCCCTCAATAACCTCAGAGTTATTGATTATTAGTAGTAAGTTAGGAAGTTGTTGTATGTGAGTAATAAGGCATTAATAACTACTTAATAATGACTAATTAAGAGCCCATGTGTTACTTTTTTTCCATGTTAATAAGCAGCTAATTAATGTTGAATATGTGTTCCCTAATCTAAAGGGTTTCATTTATTTCAGACAGGAAGTAAATCCAAGCAAATCATGCATTTAATGTGTCTTTTACTGGTGAAAATAAGTGGTTTTCTTTTTTTAAAAGTGGCTTCTCATTTATGTTTTGCCATGTTTTTCTTCCCCATAGAGAATATTTAATATTTCCCTGTCTTACCTGTTGTTGTTTGACATGTGCAACCTTTGCATCGGCTCATGATGCAACAAAAAAAAAAGTCATTTTGATTGAACTGCTTCATGTGTAAATGAATTACACATTTAATCTCATCAGTTGATCGTGTTGCAGCAACAGAGCTAATCTAAGGTTGGACATGTGATGTCGTGTTTTCAACCTGGTCTCACAGGAATCCGTGGAATAGACACGGAATCGCTCAAATTTCCGTGAAACTGACACGGATTTGGCTACAATGCAAGTTAATGACAGTCATATCCCGTGGCTATTCCAACATACAAAGTGATTATGTACATTCACTGAGTGAATATTTAGAAAATAAAACATATATTTCTTGCTAGAAATGTGATCAAAATCCATTTTTATGCAGAAACTAAGTCAAAATATTGATTTTTTTTCACTAAAAATGAGAGAACTGTCCGCCATGTTTTTTGTTCTGACCGCCGGGACCTTGAAAGTCACGTGACTTGGAACAAACCAATAGGAACAAATATCCATGGAATAGCCACGGGATATGATGTCATTAACTTGCATTGTAGCGAAATCCATGTCAGTTTCACGGAAATTTGAGTGATTCCGTGGCTATTCCACGGATTTTGAGTTAAGCGAATCCGTGGCTATTTCACAGATTATTGTGAGACCAGGTTCAGTGTTTTAGTCTTTGGGTTCCTCAAACTCTCACCTTTTATTTCTTCATGTTCACGTCTGTGGAAACCAGATCATTCAGTTTATCCTTTCAACAAATTCTGAAACAAAAGTCCAACTGACAGCGTGTTTGCACCTTTTCTAACCAGGAGAATGTTCCGTCTGTTAGCACTTCATGTTTGATTTTGTTCTCTGCAGGAACAAATGCAGTGCCTTGTTGTCCACGTCAAATTATTAATGAATATTCAAATCAGGAGGTCATTTTGTGTGCAGCCACGCTAAAAGAATGCAACGTTTTCACGTGTTTTGTTTGTTTTTTTGTGGAGGTTTTGTTTGAAATTAAACAATATTCACAGCAGGGTTGGAAGTCAGATCACCTTCAGTTAAAACACATGGTAGATTGTAGAAGATTGAGTAGTATTCATTGTAAAAAAAAAAAAAAGGTGTTTAAAAACCAGATAAAAACAGTAAATCTGAGGGAAATGATCTCGCTGCATGGACAGATAATTTACCTTGACAAGATTTATTAAATTAAAGTTATTAAATCTAGAAATAAGCATGTTGAACACTTAAAATAAGGACGACGTCACTACTGGAAGTCTTGTCTTTTTTGTCATTTTACATCCTTTTTTGATCATTTAGGTTTTTGTGTGTCATTTTTGGTGAATTTTACATATTTCTTTTGTAATTTTACATACTTTTTTTGTCATTTTACATCCTTTTTTGATCATCTTGGGTTTTTTGTGTGTTATTTGGTTAATTTAACATATTGTTTTGGTCATTTTACATCTTTTTGGGGGTTATTTTGAGTCTTTTTTTGGTCTAAAGTCGTATTATTTATACACAGATTGAAGAAAAATGTGCTAAGGAATTCCTAGAAACAGGCAGTGTCAAGTGTTCACCATGCATGTTGAACGCTTAATAAATAAATAATAATAAAATAATAAATTAACTCTTAAAACCAGATAAATGATCTAACACTTCTAAATCTAAAGTTTTTTTTTATCTTGGTAAGAACCAAATAATCATCAGGTCACTCTGCTCGGGCCAGTTCATCACTGCTGGCAGCTTTAATTTATCTGGTTTTAAGAGTTAATTTCTTATTTTAAGTGTTCAACATGCTTATTTCTAGATTTAATAATCTTAATTTAATAAATCTTGTCAAGGTAAATTATCTGTCCATGCAGCAAGATCATTTCCCTCAGATTTACTGTTTGATCTGGTTTTTAGACTAAACACCTTTTTTTTTTTTTTACAGTGTTTGCACCAGGGTTGGAAGTCAGATCACCTTCAGTTCAAACTAAAAAAACATTATTTTAGATTGTAGAAGATTGAGTATTGTAGGAATGATTTTAAATAGTTACAGGGTCAGACCTGTGTTGGAATATTCCCCATTTCATCCAAGCTCTACAGCTCTACAAATATCTATAAAATAAGCTGTTGGAAGCAAAAATAAAATGTTTTCCAGGTGCATTCTGCTGCATTTTCTGCTATAAAATGTCAGTGTTTTAACAGAACTAAAGTGAATTCACTCCAACCCTGAATCAGTCGCTGTTCAAAGTGCTTTTAAGGGAAACTAGCAACTTCATCTGTTTTTGTTTGTTTGTTGTTTTTTACACATTTTCTTTTGGTTGCTGCATTCTGGGTAAAAACAGACAGATTTGTACTTGGGAATTATTATTATTATTGGGCCCCAATATGCCCTTTTGTATGAAATTTCCTTTGACAAAAATAAAATAACTATTTTGATTTGATGCATTTGTGCCACATCTGGTCTTTTTATATATAGCATCCCAGTTAATAATTTACAAGAATGTTGTTCCCTGATTTAAATTCAGACATTTTGACAAGAAAAGAAAAGAAAAGAGATGAAGTAAGGAAAGTTTGACGTGTAAATGCGAAAAGGGATTTTTATGTTTTAAGTTTGTTTTATCTTTTTAAAATTGGTCATTTGTAATATTAATATTTTGAGATAAAAGTTGAAATAATGAGATAAAAGTCAAAATTATAAGATAAAAGATCATAATTTTGAGAGAAAAAAAATTGAAAAGTTTTTTACACATATTTTACACAAAAAATAGACAGATTTGTACTTGGGAATTATTATTATTGGGCCCCAATATGCCCTTTTGTATCAAATTTAAATAAAATAAAAACTATTTTCTATCTTTTTGTGTTATTTAAAAAAAAAAAAAAAAGTGAATGTGATATCAAAAATATAGCATCACATTTAATAATTTACAAGAATTTTGTTCCCTGATTTAAATTCAGACATTATGACAAGAAAAAAGAGAAGAGACGAGAAAAGTTTGCTGTGTAAATGCAAAAAGGTTTTTTTAATGTTTTAAGTTTGTCGTCTGCAAATGAATGAAGCAGGAGACTGTCAGCATCAACATTAACTTCCAGACGTCAGTGATGATTTATTTTATTTAACATTAACCATAAAGTCTTTACACTTCCTCTATAGTTGGTCTCTTCATTACTCTTTGGACGCTGTAAAGGCTCAATTATATTGCATTTTTACCATTATTAGAAAAATCAACGACTGAATTAACAAGAAGACATTTTTCCAGCAGAATTGATCACAGACAAGCAGATAGAAGCAGACTTCTACCACTAGAGGGAGCTCTGCACCAGAACATGACAGAGGACAGAAAGATATGGAGGAAACACTCTTTATCTCTGGAATGTGATTTTAGAGATGAGCCTCAATTATTAAGTTGTTGCATTGATTTACATTTACAGGAGTTTCTACTTTTCCATCACTACACTTGGTGTTTTTCTTGGCTTGTGCACAAGAGAAAGTACACTGCAAAAACTGAAATCTAAGTCAGATGAAATATCTCAGATCAAGGGGATATCTGCTTATTTTTTGTCTTAAGATATTTCTTCTTAGTCAGAAGTTTTTATTTTAACTGTTTCACTTGTTTGATATAAAGATTTCACAGCTTTTGTCTTATTTCAAGAATTTTAAGAAAAATATTCTACATACAGATAAAAATCTTTGTAGCTATATAAAGAAAATGACCCAAAAAAAAGCCACAAATTGACCTAAAAAGGACACAAATTGACTAAAAAAGCCACAAAATGATCAAAAGACATGAAATGAACAAAAGATGACACCAAATGGCCAGAAATAGACAAAATTACCAAAAAACGACAAGAAACAAAATGAACAAAATGGCCCAAAATAGACGCAAAGCGAACAAAAAAGCAGCCACAAAATGACACAAATTATAGTTTTTAGTCTGACTTTTCTGGTTTCTAGAAATATAATGCCTATCATATTACGTCAAGATAATGGCTCTAGCATTTACTGATTATTAATTCAAGAATATTTGTCAACATATTGAGAAAATAGGTCACGTGTATTTCATTAGAATAGAAAAAGTCACTTATTGAGAATACACTAATTCTAAGGTATTTGTGGCTTCATTGAGATTAGATATTTTTACTGGTTTTGACAAGACATTTTTTTGGTTCATTGGCAGATAATTTTGATATTTTTAAGCAAAATACACCTAATTTTTGTACTTTTGTTTTTAACTCTATGGAGTTTTGGGCTATTTTGTCCATTTTTTAATCCTTTTCATCCTGTAAACACCACTTGTGTCTTTTTTAGTCATTTTGTGTCTTTTCTGGTCATTTTGATACTGCCTCCAGCGGCCCCCAGGTAATTAGAGTTTGAGAGCCCTGATCTAGAGAAGCCCTTTTTTTTTTTTTACTGTACTGCTTTAGTTCCAATGCATAACCAAATGACGCTACAGTAAAATTAGCTGGTACAGGAAAACAGGTTCCTACCTTCTGGACACGATTCTACAGTCCGTTAATAATAAATCACAATCCAATCCGGACTGTTTTTTCACCCATTTTTTATTGCACACATGTCAGTTGACAATAGTTACTAGGCTACTAAACAGCAGGCAGCATGAGCCTCAAGTTAGATAAACAGTGTTAAAAAAAAATAAAGGTACAATACAAGTACTTCAAAAATAGGGTTATGTACAAATATAACAATGTAAAATATATACTGTATATATATTATCAATAAACCCTATATACCTCTATATATTTATTTATATATATCTTTCTGTGTCAAACTTAACAAATTTACATGATGAAAATAAATCTGGCCCTTTCTTTCTATTTTTACTGAACTGGTTAATTTTTTAACACACACATTCCCTTTGTGTTTTTTTTAATTACTATTAATGATTTGTGGGGTTTTTTAAATTAGTATTATTATTTATGATAAGATGCACAAACACAGAGGACAGCAGCTACAGTGTAGAAGCAGTAAAACAACAGTGTGACAGAATCAGTCCTGATGCTGTGAAGCCCTCCGCTCCTTTGGCTGCATGCTTCAAATGCTCTGAAGCTCCTTATTTGTTCCTCAGCGGCCAAACTGTCAAACTGCATGACTCCATCTGCAAGTAGATAAAGACAAATGAAGAAATAAGTGCTGGAGCCGCGGACCCACAACCGGCTGGAACCGACAAATAAAGCCTCGACCGGTGTCGTGCCAGAAAGTGATTGCCTGCCAGAATCTGATTTCTGGCCGCGGGAGCGCGCACGGCAGCCCGTTGAGCGGTAGCGTAAACACGTCTGCTTTTCTCTGGATTAAACGGTCTTAATATGCAGATACACACAACTGTATTATAATGTAATTATAGCAAGGCATGTGGCTTCGAAAGTTTAACGTTTGTTGTTGCGTAATTATTACAACTGTGGCCAAAAGAAGTGTAGTTTGTAGCGAAATCAGACATGGCAACTACGTGATAGACACGTCTATTTGCTTGGTATGTCTGATGACTTTGTTTAGCCCTATCTTTGGAAATTAGACAATAATGAATATGATTTATTGGTGGGGTTTCAATAAAGATATGATAACTTTTGCAATGATCCTCGTGACTCTGCATTGTTTTTTATCTGATCTGATCCCTACATAGCGTTTGCTTCCCATGCTTGGATGTGTGTTGCAGTTTTCAATCAGTTTTCACCTCGCAAAAACTGATTGAAGGCATAGTATAGTTACTGAGAGGTTATTTCTGCCTAAATATGACTTGATCTCATTCATGATCATGAATGAGATCAAGTCATATTTAGAAGGTCGACCTTCATAATGTAAACACTAGAGCTCACAGACAGCTTGGAATCCCTTTAAAGGACCATTACAACACAAAATAGGCATTTTCACCTGCCAAAAATTGATTGAAGGCCAGATACAGTTACTCAAAGGTTATTTATGCCTAAATATGACTTGATCTCATTCATGAGCTTCATAATGTAAACACTAGAGCTCACAGGATAGCTTGGAATTATTTTAAAGGACCATTACAACACAAAATAGGCATTTTCACCTGCCAAAAATTGATTGAAGGTTACTCAAATACAGTTCATTATTTTTCCTGCACACTCATTGATACAACCTAATCACAGTGCCGTCCTGCCATTACATTGAAAAATAAAATGGTCAATCATGAAACTTGAATTTGCTTGACAATAACTTTTTTCTTAATCCAACTGGATAATTAATTGCATTGCTGTTTGGGTGGAAACCTTGTAACTCAATATTTTGTTTTGGACACACTAGGTTTCCAACAGTGACTATCTAAGGATGGGTCAAGCCTTGTGTCTTATTTCTGTGAAGACTGACCAACAAAAAAAAAGGATTTTCATGGAGGGATTGCCCCTATGGTCGATCCGGCCATGCTCACACTGGCCCTTTACACATTTTACAAGTAGTGAAAAGTAGTGGTTAAGATATATTCTTCAAAATATAATTGATGAGTGATATGAAGTGACTTTGAGGCAGAGCACCCCCTTCAGTCCAACATCAGGAGCTGGAAACAATATTTGGCAAGTGTAAAAATGCATAAATATTAAAAAAAAAAAAAAAAAAAAAGTGTAAAAATGCATTGGATTGGCCCTTTTAAGGCATGCAGACGGCATGCATCTACTATGTGCCCATGCACACTTGGTTAATTAACAGGCCTGCTTAATTGACACGTGCATGCATAGGCTGCTAGATGCACTGGAGTGACTGCACTTCATCGTTCATCATGGATCCCTGTCTGTAACGGGCCCAAAAAAAGCACCTTATTTCCTATATTCTTCTTAATTTCTGCCCGCTACTAAAAAAGGGCAATGTGTATGACGCGCAGGAGCGCACAGCAAAAACAAAAGGTCAGGAGAGTGACTGAAGTTAAACGATATGTTTTTATTATAAACAATAAAAAGGGTTTAATCTTGAAAATAACAATGTCCAAAAACTGTGTTGCGCCTGGCTGCGGTCAATGACAGTTTTGCCACTGATTGGGCCATCTCCCCGCCTATTTGATACCTCCTCACCACCTGAGGAGGGAGGAGCTGACACAACAGAAATTAGTGGTGCACATAATCAAGCACAAATCAAATATCATTAAAGAAACCTAAATGCGGCTCCTACTATATCTATATGAAAAGATAAAGTGTTTCTTGTTTGATGGAACCCTACCCCCAGGATCATCTACAGTCGAGCAAAGTAATTTTCGCCGGAAGACACAGGCTTTTGAAGTGCAAGGTGAGTAAATTATATTAATCTTTAATTTTATAATTGTAAGAAAAGCCTGAATTTGTGTCTTTTGTTATACAGATAGATTGTTTTGTTGTATAACTGAGTTTTCTACCCAGACAGAGGTGGCATACATTAAATATATCATGTATAGTAACTATAAGTAAGTAAATTATCTGCATATTAAGACCGTTTAATCCAGAGAAAAGCAGACGTGTTTACGCTACCGCTCAACGGGCTGCCGTGCGCGCTCCCGCGGCCAGAAATCAGATTCTGGCAGGCAATCACTTTTTGGCACGACACCGGTAACAAGAGAGACGGCCGTTGTTGTGAGGTAGCTCGATGCTAACTTCGATTAGCGTTAGCATCCGCTGCTAAAACCCTCCTGCTCGTTAACACTGGAGGCCTGTTGCCGGTAACGGCTCCAGCGCTTCACTCCGTGGATTTATTTATTTTTCGCCGTTAAACAAAATCGGCCGTGTTCAAAAGCTAACGTTAGCAGATGTAATGCTAATTGTAGCAACAACAGGTTTGAGGTATATTAACACAATAAAGCTAAAACGGCAAACGCTATAAATACATAAATGAACATAAATGAACTTATGGGTCTATGGGCTGACCGAACTTACCTGCAATTTAGTGGACGCTGATTTCCGGATTGCTGTGTAGGTTGTAGAGGTGGAAGGTGCTCAGAGCCACGCGGACATTTGAATTTCACCAGAGAAACACCTGGGCCAATGGGAGTGGCTCTGATGACGTTGATGACGCAATGCCTCAGCCAATCACAGTAGCGTTGACTGTAACACATTCAGTGCGTGTGTGTCATTGTGTGAATGTGCGCATGTCTGGGAGGAGGACGGAGAGGTGGGCGGGGCTTAGACTGACTGACAGGTGACAGACACTCTGCTGAGGCAACGGCAACACAACGCCAAATAACTTTATATTAGGAGTAGTGTAGAGAAACTTTCAGTAGGTTGAAATGTGACGTCAGTGCAGCACATGGGACTCTGACGGGACAGATTAGATTATTTGATGAATAATGATAACTGTAGTAACATTAAAATAAGGCAGAAATACTTGAAATGAGCACGTTTTGGTGATAGAAAATGCTTTTGAAAGAACATTGTTCCGTTTTCTCCCCACGGAAAGGGCAACCCGGTGTACAAAGGATACTACGCACTCTCAATATTCACCTTTTGTTTCTTTATTTTCTATTTCTCAAAAGGGATAGCAGCAACAGGTCATAAACCTGAAAGTTAAGGAATGCAATGTTTCAATTATTTTCATAACACGAACATCACAGCTCACTCACCTCAATCGCCCAATAACAATAAGCAACAATAATAAATAACATAACCCATATTTCATAACAAATATCAAAATATCAATCAACTATTAATAACTAACTTAAACATCATATGCATTAATCAACATTTTATATTTATATTTTAGGATTTTATAAATATTAATAATAATAGTAAAAATAATTCATACTTTTTTATGTACACGCACCATATTCAAAGCCTACTAAAAAGCCTATGCAAAGGGTGCATTCGTCTTTATCTGCACTAAGAAACTACAACTCCCAAAATGCCCCGCGGCAAACCAGGAAGTACAGCACTCGCATCAAAGCCGATCCCTGTGATTAATTTAATCAAAACACTCATAAAGCTAATGAAAACAAACATGGATGACACGGATGGGATATCAAAGTTATAAATCCAAATGTTAGCTTTATATTCCACAGCTTCAACATTTCTTGAACTTTTAACCATGAAAAACAAGACACAAAATGACTAAAAAAGACACAAAATGACCAAAAAAAGACACAAAATTACCAGAAAAAGACACAAAATCACCAAAAAAGACACAAAATGAATAAAAAAAGACACAAAATGACTTAAAAAAGACACAAAATGACTAAAAAAAGACACAAAATGACCCAAAAAAGACAAAATGACCTATGTATTGTATTGTAATGTAATACAATTGAATGGCAAGTGTAACTTGGTTAAAAGTACACCATGGCATATAATACGGCAGCCTTCTGATACAACACACTATGCAAAGGATTTATGGATTAGGGAGGAAAAGGGAAGTAGGGAGAATTCACAAACATTCAAATCATCTGTGTTTGCATAAACATGAAGCCAAAACCTGATACTTCCTTTTTTTGTTGTTTACTTCATACAGAAACCTGAGTAACATAGAAATAGGACTCAACACAAAAAAGGAAAAACATTACAGGAATAACATTAATAATAATGTTAATATAATATAACATCCATCCATCCATATCTATATATATTGATCAGCTTTTTATAAGATCACACACATTAAAATTTCAGGACATTGTATATTCAAAAACATTAGAAATTATGTTTCGAGTGGTAAACATGTCAATTCCTGTTTGTATTCAAAAATGTTGAAATGACGGCAGGGGATTTATAAGTTAAGGGGGTTAATGCTAATGTTTGAAACTCACAAAGTCAGAACTAATCTCAAGTACAGATGTGTGTCAGTTTTGGGTGTAAAATGATGGAATTATGGACTAAATGATGAAATAAAGATCTGTAATTCTATGTTAGTTTTCAAGAAGACTCTCTCTCTCTCTCTCTCTCTCTCTCTCTCTCTCTCTCTCTATATATATATATATATATATATATATGTATATATGTACACACACACACACACAATATTTTATTGCACAATTAACCCTCTGGAGTCTCCAAAAGCACCAAAGCATGACTTCTTCATCACATCCAGACATAAAAACAAAGCAGACCAAAAAAAGACACAAAATGACCAAAAAAAGACACAAAATTACTAAAAAAGACACAAAATAACTAAAAAAGACACAACAGAAACAAAATGACAAAAAAGACACAAAATAACTAAAAATGACACAACAGAAAAAAAATGACCAAAAAAGACACATAAAGACTAGCCTGGGTATACCCAGACTGCCTTGCGCGCTCAAATTTAATTTCGAACCTCCAGACGGTCTGGCAACCAGAGAGGTTTCTTAGCCTGTTTTAGGGATCCAATCACAGAGCGGGGAGGGACGGTGAGACGATGACGCGTACTACTCGGCACTTGGAAGCTTGTAGTTTTCCGGATCCAACATGGCTGCTGCAGACGCGAAACTCTCTTTAGCTGCAGATGGTGTTTTAAATAGTTTAGAGCGAAAGTTGAAAGGTGAAAGGTCTCTCGGCAGCTCCGCTGAGATCACCGGCGTTATGGTAGCGGGGCTATTAGCGTCGCTAGCGGCTATTAGCGCCGCTAGCGGCTAATAGCTATTAGTGTCGCTAGCGGCTAATAGCCCCGCTACCGCGGACAGCGGAGCCGCCAGAGACCCGCAGCAGCTTGTTTATTGCCCATAAAATCAGTGGATGTGTGGCTGAATGACATGAGGGGGAATAAAGCGTGAAAATAAATAATCTTGCAGAAAGCGAGAACTGGAGAAGCAAAGCAGCAGCAACACTCTCTCACAGACACACACACAACAAACATCCATCTCTGTTGCTCTACTACGTCATCTGGTATAACTGATCTGATTGGCTAAGAGCTACCTACAGACGCTTTGATAGACATTCTAAGCGTCCAATAAACGGCTCCGGAGGATCGTAAACCACACCTCCTCTACGGAGAAATGAACAGCAGGTGTCCAGACCTAATCTCCAGTGAGATTTGGTCTGGTGTTAGCCAGGCTACAAAAAGACACAAATGACAAAAAAGACACAAAATAACTAAAAATGACACAAAAAGACACAAATGACCAAAAAAGACACAAAATGACTCACAAAGACACGTAAAGACATGAAAAGGCTTCAAAAATGGACAAAATAGCCCAATCAGACTCCAGAGAGTTAAACTATTATACAATGTAACATTCTGAGTTCCTTTTGTCTACAATGAGATATTGTTCGAACAAAAAAAAAGGTTACAATTGTTCATTGTTGTAAATTGATCATTTTATTATTAATTTGACACAGGGGCCACAGCAGGGGCCAAAGGCTTCTTCACAGGGGCAGTGGCCCCTGGAGGCCCCTGTGTAGAAGCGCCACTGCTGATGTGTGTGTTCTTTTACTGTAGGTCTCCTGGTGTTGGACTGGATGAAAGGCCCCCAGCTCCAATGGCTGTCTTACACCTCATGGCATGCAAGTGTGTAAAGAGCTGGAGGCTCCAGGCTGCTGCTGCCTCCACAACTACTTCAAGTGCACAGAAATATGCAAACTTCAAAAATGCACAAATCAGAGGGTGGAGGAGGATGAAGAAGTTACCTTCACCCTGGACTATGATGATGATGATGATGATTAGGGCAAAACTAAATAAAAGCTCTTTGAGAAATACCAAAGAATTAGTAGTTATTGACAGTTCTTGCCTGGGCCCATGTTCCACTTTGAGACAGATATTCATCCCTCATAGTAGGATATTATGGCAAGATTATACATTTCCTGAATTGTTACAGTCCTGTGAGTATTTTAGTTTTTGTTATTTGTGTCGGTGCTGTTACTACATTTCACGGTGCTATAAAAAAGACAACAGTTTAGGCGAAAATAGTTTTAAAATAGTTGTTAAGACAGTTTGACCTTTGACCTGTGACCTTTATATTTTTTTAGATGGGCCCAAAACTAGGTCTAAATGAAAGCTAGCATTGTAGACTTTACAATGATACCAAACATGCCCTCATAACATCTGAGTAAAGATCTTAAAATGAGCACAAAACAGGACATGCCCCCTGTGTTTAGAGGCCTATTTATTGCAGGGGGTGTATAACTTTATGTGCTGATAACTGTCATAAAGCTGCCAGTTAGGACGGCTATCAGACCAAAATATCATCTCTGGACATGGACCTTTAAAAACACATCACCAGGTTTAGACTCCTTGAGTGGTCCCCAAATCTGGTCTGGACTAGTATAAGGTCAGGTGGCTGCAGGGGGAGAGAAAGAAAGAGAGAGTGTGTGTGTGTGTGTGTGTCTCTGTGTGTCTCTGTGTGTGTCTGTGTGTCTCTCTGTTTGTCTCTGTGTGTGTCTGTGTGTCTCTGTGTGTATCTGTGTGTGTGTCTC